>NC_056702.1:19362619-19562363 GCF_018831695.1 Puntigrus tetrazona | reverse complement strand
GAAGTCTATTTACCAAATGTTGAGGCGGTAATTCCGGTTGTGGAAGAAAATCATGTTTGCTGGCTTTGTGTATGTTTGTTTTAGCACATACCAAACAAGCATCTAGTAACTAACAGGGTATTTTTTGCTGACATTTTCTATGCAATACGATCGATTCAAATTTTGAATTACTCTTTCTTTTTGAAGCGTGTGAAATGCCATGATAATGTTCTACATAGCATGACGACAGCAGATGCTAAAATACCTCTCAAAATATCTAGGTGTGGTCCGGTTTACCTCATTTGCTGCCCAATGAGTCAAATCAGCTTGTGTAAGGTTAGCCTGTTACAGCTAACAGTGGCCACTCTCAGGATTTTTGTCATACATGGAACAATTTGGCACCAGGCTCTGCAATAGTTCACTAGGCCCAAGAAGCTTTGCATTTGCTTCTTCGTAGAAGGATGTTTGTATATAGCAATGGCCTTGATGCTCTCTTCAGACAGTTTTATTGTGCCTTATGCACAGTTCATGTCCAAGATAATTGACCCTCCTTTGAACCCACTGTATTTTTGTCTTTGGATGCCTTAAAACCGGCCTCTGCTAGAATATTGCACACAATGGTGGAGGCAGTAGCACATGAGTCCTCAGAGGCTCCGGTAACTAGCAGGTCATCCACATACTGCAGCAAACAGGTGCATGGAGGTAGTTGTGCATCCTTGAGCGTCTAGTGCACTACAGAGAGAACCAGGAAGGCGCATCGGTCAGACCCATGGGAAGTCGCTGGAATGTATATTAGGTGTGGTCAAAGGTGAATGCAAACAGTGGCTGCATTTCAGGATCTACAGGAACAGACAAAAATGCAGAGCAGAGATCAACAACTGTAAAATAAGCATTTGAGTGAGGAATAGAATTAAGTATTGTATGCACATCAGGTACAATAGGAGCTAATGGCTTAATCAATTCATTAATTTTTCTTAAATCCTGTGTTAATCGCCAAGAACCATTAGCCTTTTAATTGGATTAACTGGCGTATTGCAGGGTGAATGAGTGCGGATCAGAATGCCTTGAGCCAGTAACTGTTCAATAACAGGCCGAATTCCATCTTCTTTTTCCTTGGAGAGAGGGTATTGTTTACAATAAACTGGTGTGCATTTGAGCAGAGTAGCCTTGTATGGGCAGCCGTTAAAAGGCCTGCTTCATCCTTTACGCGCCGCCTATAGGCGAGGGTTAACAGCAGTCAGTTCCAAAGGAGCACATCCTGCATTGACAGTGAGAGAATACACGGCAGGAAACATGAGTTGCAGAGAATTATTGTCAAATGTAATATGAGCACCAAGTTTACGCAGCAAACCTCGTCCCAAAAGTCAAGACGGAGCAAAAAACTCAATTTCATCAATCAGTTCCTGTTCTGTAATTTCTGGAGGCGACGTTTCGCATCCACCAATGCGTAATTAGGATTACTTGTGAGATATCGTTCAGGAGTGTATTTTCTTTTCTTTCAGGTTCTCCCTTTTAGCATGTCTAATCATTTGAATGCATACAAACAAATTAATTCGAATGTATTCTTTAAACAGCCTTGTCAAATGTTTGTTTTTCCTCAGAGATTGTTACAGTAATGAATGCCGTGACGGTCAGCTTGACATCAGATGTGGGCGAAGAATATGGACGCCTACCTTGCTTCTTTGCTTAGCTTAAATGAGGACGCTTCATCTGACAGAGGAGGCTCACCGAAGATCTGCGGATCAATGACCCGTTACGCAACAAAAGTATGGGTGAATTCAGATTGATTGGGACATTTTTTTCCAAGTCATTTCAATGACAGAAAATCTGAATTCAACCTACGTTTTATTCCATGCTACATTTCCCATCTGCTTGTCATGTCCACTTGTTTTTCCCTCTTTCAGAATATAGAACTTCTGTAAAGTTCTTTAAGAACTCTGTTATGTTCATTTCCAGGGTGACGTCCATCTTTAGTTTATTTCTGGTTTTATGTCACAAATTGTCAATGGGCTCCATGTTTGTGGTCCAGTACAAACACATTGCCACCAGTCTTCACAGGTCCAGTACGAGTTGCAAGTGATATATGAAGGTCCTGTACAGAGAAAAAATGTCCACTAAGAAGCATTTACCTCATCATTCTACCTACAAATACATTTATCCATACCTCCATGCATCACTGCATTGCTCACGTGGTCCTCCAAGTGAACTGTAACAAGTCATTTTCTTCACTGGTGAAGAAAATCCTGCAGAACTGCTCCGCATCAGGCTAGAACTAAAAGTGCACCAAAAACTGTCCTTGATCCGTGACAGCCACAAAATACAGATACACTGGTTTCATTCAAATTAAAGTATAAATACACGTTTCCTAGAATTGCAGATGACACAGAAGAGTGTATGTACACAGCAAAAAATGGAGAGTTGAAATTTCTGGTGTTAAACATCTTAAGTTAATTTCAACACAGAAAGAGTAATTTTAACACATTTAGAGTAAAATGGCGTTTGGTGTTGGAGTTATTTCACAGAGTTGATTATCAGTGTTAAAACAACTCTGTAAAGATGTAATTAGACTCTGCCCACGCAGTTCAAATCGCCGCCAAAAACATTCGTTTTACAAACTTAAAGTGATAAAATATAGAATAGAGCGCATTTAAAACATTCACCTGATGCGTTTATGTAGTCTTTAAGACTTTTATATGCAATAGGCACGTTGTAGACATGACAGTACATTGCACAGTACTTTTTTCCATTGTCGATTAAATATTTTATTTTTCTTAAAATAAATAATCGGCACTGTAGATAAAGTACGTCTGTACATTGTGATATTACTGCGTAAACGATGTTGTGCCTCCATCCATCCATACAGTCCTTTTTCATTTACACCTATTTACAATGTCAAAGTCTTTTGCATGTTCCAGGTAAAACGTTGGTCCAGATAAAGTAGAACAAACAGCAGAAGTACATGAAGCTGGATTGCATTGAAGGGTGGTTTGACTTCATGCAATTTCATCTGAAAGGTTTTTTTTTTTACTTGAGAGTGTTTCTCTTTTAGTGTTATTTTAAAAGTGTTAATTTAACACCAGAGAGTGTGGAGCTATATAAACTCAGAAAAAGTGTTGAAATCAACTCTGTGGGAGTTAATTTAACCCTGGATTTTTGCTGTGTAGTTTGCATTCTACGAATACTCTCCAAAATGGTGCTCCAGTGCCGAATTTTTTTGAAAAAGCTGTTATTTTTCTCTGCATAAAAAAGTTACCGGAGTTTAGGGTTGTTCTGGATACACTGGTGCCAGACGTGTGAGTATTTGGCACCGGTGCTCTCTAGCCAGTGGAAAACGCATCTTTTGAAGCTCGCCAGTCGAACTAATTTCAATCAAGCAAAAGCACCGGCTCTGAACTAGCACCGGTTCATGCTGGGGTATTAGAAACCTGAATCATCAAAGACACCTGAAAGAACCTGAGAGGTGCGACTTTAACCACAGGCGTGCATTGTTCCTGAGATGCCCATCTTTATGAGGGTGCACAGGAGGATCTGGTGGTCAACTGTGTCAAAAGCAAAATAATGTCACATGGTAATTCAAGTTTAATTTATTCTATTAGGTTTAGAGTTACCTTTAGAGACATGACATATTGTGTCTTATTCAGCAATCGTTATTATACATCAATTTAAAATAATTAATGTACAGGCCACATATCCTTTCAGTTATCGGGTGCTCCTGTGAGGTTTCTCAACAATTTGGTTCTCCTTCGAGTGAAACGTTCTGCACTGTTGCCTCCTACTTCACTTTGCAGTTGCCAATTCTGCACATTTGTCAAGATGCTTGTGAAGTTTTTGGATGTCTTCTACTTCAAATCACTCATGGGTACTCAGAGCACAGTGTGAAATATACTACTAATAGACCATTTTGTTTGATAACGTTGCTGGGATGCTGATGACGATTTAATGAGGTTCTCATCTCCAGCCTTGAGAACATGACGACGTAAAATGTAATTTACTTTTAACAGCTTTTCAAAGCAAGTTCTTATTTTAGTTAAATCATGCTGTCTCCTTTACCGTCTCAATGACCTTCATAAAGTATAAGAATAGGTTAGGCAGGTTATTTGCTGTATATACTCATGCTTTGATGCATCATGTTTGCTATGAAGAGACTGGAAACAGGCAAAAGTCATTGTGAACAACATCTGAAACCTTAATGTCGTGCATATGAAACATTTTAAGCATGCCATCTTCAGTTCTAGAGCCTGCAGATGTTACCAGTGCTGCAAGGTCAAGAACTGACTTCCTGCCATGGTGTTGATTGGTTTAGATGAGCATCTCTTCATATGTCTCCACAACTCCACAAAAACATCCACTTGCAGTGGACACAGTGCTCATAACCTTTATAGCCACATTTAGCTTTTGGCTTGACTTTGAATGAAACCGATCCATTCTTTTGGACTATTATTGTTGCGCAAGAAGATTCCCGTGTTGGGAAACTTTTGAAATGTCACTTGTCCTCCTTTATAAAGTGTCTCGCTATTTTAAAAAGGTTCCAGATTCCAGTAGGAATCGTGGAAGGCGGATGAGTTCTTGGAGACTGGAGAAACCATGGAAGCATCTTCTCTAGTCCAATTTTTGACTTTGGAAGTTGTTCCTTTCCTCTATAAAACTGCATAACTGCATCCTCTATAAGGCTGCAGCTGAGCTATAGGCACAAAACAACAGTCATTCTACACACAAACTGAGCTCTGAGCATTATTTTAGCACTAGTACTATGCTAACATTTACCTCTTCACATAGAAGAGCATGTATCCGTTCATGGCCATGTTACTTGATGCTTTTGATTCAATTCAATTAAATTCAAGTTTATTTGTATAGCGCTTTTACAATGGCTATTGTTCCAAAGCAGCTTCACAAAAGCAAATCATTACACAACAAAAGCAAATCATTCCACAGACAAAAGCAAATCACTACACAGCAGGTTGAATTACAATACAAGAAAATTGAAGATAGAATTAGTCCAGACGGAAGGTTAAGTTTTCCTCGACGTCATCTTGGGAAGGTCATCTCCTCACTGGGTCCACTGGAGAGGCTCGGTACCTAGATGCCTCGGGATGTGCATCCCGAGGTGGAGACAAAAGGATAATTAGCGTAGCGGCCATTCATACTATTGGGAATCACAATGTACTGTAGCATAGGTTTATGTGAATCTTTATGAGTATGCTTTGCTAAAAAGATATGTCTTTAGCCTAGACTTAAACTGAGAGAGTGTGTCTGATCCCCGAACATTTGCAGGAAGGTTATTCCAGAGTTTGGGTGCCAAATGTGAAAACGCTCGACCACCTTTAGTAGACTTTGCTATACGAGGAACTACCAGGAGCCCTGAGTTTTGAGATCTTAAAGAGCGTGGCGGGTTGTAGCGAGACAGAAGGCTGGTCAGATAAATGGGCGCTAAACCATTTAGAGCCTTGTAGGTCAGTAACAGTACTTTATAATCAATTCTGAAATTAACAGGCAGCCAGTGCAGGGAGGATAAAACTGGGGTTATATGATCATATTTCCTTGTCCTGGTAAGAACTCGAGCGGCTGCGTTCTGCACTAACTGAAGCTTGTTTATTGAAGATGCTGGACAACCAGCGAGCAGCGCATTACAGTAATCCAGTCTAGATGTCATGAACGCATGAACTAGCTTTTCTGCATCTGAGAGAGAGCATGTGTCTGAGTTTAGCAATATTTCTAAGATGATAGTAGGCAGATTTTGTAACATGAGTGATATGGTGTTCGAAGGACAGGTTGCTGTCCAATATCACACCCAAGTCTTTAACTGTCGGAGTAACGTTTATATCACATCCATCTAATTGTAGTTTGAGCTCAGAAATTTGCTGTAAACATGAATTTGGTCCGATAAGAAGCACCTCTGTTTTATTAGAGTTTAATAGAAGAAAATTTTTGTTTTATGTCTTTAACACACTCTGTTAATTTAGACATTTCTGATAACTCATCAGGCTTAGATGAAATGTATAGCTGTGTGTCATCTGCATAACAGTGGAAATTAACCCTGTGCTTTCTAATAATGTTCCCCAGGGCAGCATGTATATCGAGAACAGTAAGGGGCCTAAAACTGATCCTTGAGGCACACCACACTTCACAGGCATTATACTAGAACGGTCTCCGTTTATATCTACAAATTGATAACGGTCTGATAGGTATGATTTAAACCACTTTAAAGCCTGTCCCTGTACACCAGTGGTGTTTAAACGCTCCAGGAGAATATTATGATCTAAAGTGTCAAATGCAGCAGTGAGATCCAATAAAACTAGTAGCGAGGCGCAGCCTCGGTCAGAGGCTAAGAGCAGGTCATTAGTGATTTTAACTAATGCGGTTTCTGTGCTATGGTGCGGTCTAAAACCTGACTGAAACTCCTCATAGACGTCATTCATCTTTAAGAAGGAGCATAACTGCGCTGACACAATTTTTCTAATATTTTTGATATAAATGGGAGATTTGATATCGGTCTGTAGTTAGATAGTCCATTAGGATCAAGTTGTGATTTTTTGATCAGAGGCTTAATAATTGCTAATTTGAATGGGTTGGGAACGTGACCTAATGATAGGGAGGAGTTAATAATATTTAGAAGAGGTTCACGGCAGCTGGTAATATATCTTTCAGAAATTTAGTTGGAATAGGATCTAATACACATGTGGCAGACTTAGACTTAGTGATTAGTTTATTAAACTCTTCCTGTCCTATGGTTGCAAAACACTGTAACTGAATTTGCTGGGTACTGAGTAGGGCTGGACTATAGGACAAAGTTAAGGGTTGATTTTGACCATCTGGTTCTTTTGATACTGGTGTCACTGCATTCCAGGAGAGACCAACTTTAGTCTGATGCTGAATGAGTGACTAAGTCAATAAAACAACGGGAAGAATCTCTTACCACAATACTAACTGCTGCCCAGATGAGACACTCACTGCAGGAGCATTCAAATGAAGATGCCTAGAGAAAACAAACACAGATGTCAGCCAATCAGAAGTTGCATACTCCTTCTGATGTGATTTAATTAACATCACTCACTTTGAAGTATTGCCGCAGGTTGTCAGTGAGGATTCTTTGAGGACTGATCAGTGAGAGGTAGTTGGAGTCCTCTCTGAAGCTCCTCTGAAAGCCACAGCTTAATCGGCAGAAGAACATCAGCAACGCATGTAATGTTTGAGTCTGAATGCAGGTGTGGACGCGTGATGCTACCTGTCACAAATGTGGAGTCGTGAAGCTGGAACTCGCCCTCATCTTTCAGATGGGACAGGCAAACCATCAGGAACCAGAAATAAGAGATGATAAGAATAAAAGTCTGAAAGTAATACATTTGAGCATGAATACCCAGTCATCATCTCCCTCACTTGCTGATGGTCTCCCAAGACATCAGGATTGAGAGATTCAATGCAGGTCTTCAAGGTAGACAAGAGCTTAGCATTCAGATTCTTGCTGTAGCCTGTCAGCCTGACCATGTGCAGGTTAGTAAGTGCCCTAGAAAGTAAAACATTAGTTTTTTTGCTTTGAAACGGTAATCTTAAATATAATGTTGCATAAATTAAGTGTTGGTACCTGAGCATTGTGCTTCCCTCATTCCACCGCTCCTGATGGGAATACATCTTACATGAAAGGAGCACATGTAGTATAAATCCTAAATTGGGAAAACCGTGATGGGATGTCTTCAGTTAAAGGCTGTCTGTGAAAAGCATGTATGTAAGTGAGTGTGTATGATCAATCAAACAATGAATTATACTCCTTGTTTAAAACATTTTAAGTGTTTAAGTAAACTTCTCTAACCTTCGAGAACTGTCGCGGCCTGAAGTTCAGCCAGCAGATCGATCATCTCCCTCTCTTCAGATGTTGAAGCCCACGTTTCGCTGGTAGAGGTCAAACCTCCGCTGGTCTCCAAATCTGATTCTTTCCTTTCTGGAGGTACAATCAACGCTGGGAGAATTCAAACCTTCACTGGTTTCCAGATCCTATAATTTGCAAAAGCTGACACAAACTCACTAACGTCTGATAACTTACATTTCCATAGTTTTTACCCTCTTGGTGAACACCTTGGCGTTTAATGGTGAGTTTTTGGCTCAAGGACTGCATTTAAAGTCACGTTCAAGCTTTTTCTTTTTAACCATAGAGGCCTTGTCATGTTAGAAATGAAAAGGGTCCTGTCCAAACTGTTGCTATAAAATTATAAGCACACAATATTCCGTAGAATATCATTATATGTTTTAATATTAAAATAGTCTCTTTTCCTCTATCCCAGTTCAATATTCCTCTTTTGATAAAGCAAAGTCGTTATCTTGCACAGCTTAAAATTGAGTAGCGTGATTAGTAGTGATTTTAATTTTGGATAAACCGTTCCAATAAGATTAACAATAAAAGTTACAGTACAACACAAAACCTACCTCCACATTCAATTTCTTGAAGGAGGTCCTGAAAGTAGTTTTCTCCCTCATTTCAGGAGCAACATTGATGAGAATATAGTCTGCATCTGGCTGGAAAAACAGTGTTTTGTGAGAACAGCAACAAATTGGTTAAAAGAAAGTGGTTGAACTAGGTATTGCAGTACAAATTCAAAATATTGGAGATGTCTTACTTTAGACTTGATGCACATGCAGGTTGCCAGATTCCCGCTCTGTCCCCTTTCCTTTGCCAGCTTCCATGACAGAAATAAAATACGCTGTTTTCCGCCAAACTGGCAACCCAGGGTTCTGAAGCAGTTCTGAAGGTTAACCGGTTCAATTTAATTTGACTGAATGTCTTCAGAATTCTTTCTTTTATCACACAGTCTACGATTTTCAGATAAAATCAACCGTGACACGTGGGAGGACTCATGAAGTTCTGATCTTCAGAATCGCCCGTGTACGTCTGCTTTAAGAGTAAAAAGCAGTTTGCTGAAAAACTACAAGTTACTATATCGCCCATGTACTGTAATGTTTCTTTCATGTGTGAGAAAATCCCTTACATGGACAAATGCATCAAATATAACTATAGCTGAACAGCATGCAGATAGCGATGCTTGAATTCATGAATAATAAAACTGCAACGGTGTTATACAGTGATTTTGGAGCAAAACGGTATGGATATGAATAAAACGCACTGCACGTGGTCGCACTGTCCTTCGAATATCGAGAATAATATTCTCACACATCTAAAGTGCGCGCACAGAAAAAGCGGTTGATCTATAAGCCAGATGCATGTAACAATACGTCTTATTACAATGTTGTTTTTAGTGCTGAACTTATTTTAGCGTCATACATTTGGTTTAACTGCGCTGTTAAAGGAGGTGATTTTTACCATTCATCTGAACTGTGTGAAAGTGTTTTAGATGCTTACATTGTTCTCGCTCCATCCATGCAAAAACTGCGTCCTATCAGCCAAGTTTCTATTTCCTGCTGTGTAACAACAACAGTATTAGAAAAAGAATTGCCTATTAATTCTGCAGTAACACCTTATTAGTAATGCATTAAGTAAAATATAAGTGTTACCAAATATATGTGTTTTCTTCCTCTCTCTGATTACATTAGGTAGATCTTCAAGTGTGTAACGCAACCTTTAGGCAAATCTAAAGTGTGCTGTAAAGCAGCTCTAGCTCAAAATAAAATAATATTTTGAGATTTCCGACACGGCAAGGATTGTTGTACAGCGATGAGCTCGACTTACCAAGAATTTGGCCATTTCTTTATCGGTCAGGTCATCACATCTTCTTGAGTCGACCAGAGAAGATCATCTTCAGGCACCTGCAGAGAATGATGCATCTGAGAAAAACAGGGGACACGTACAAAAAATAAATACGATCCTTATAACATAGAAAGGTTGAATTTAAATAAAGTGACCTCTAATTAAGTACAAATACAAATTATAGACCAAGGAAACAATGCTATAATAAACATTGTAGGGAATAAGCGAAAAATACAAATATTTAGGTACAGTAAATAAATTAGACGCACCAAAAATTACTAGAATGTATATTCAATATTTATTATTAATGAGTGACAAAATGCTTAAAGTATCAAATAATAAGTCAAACTTTCAAATGGCTTCTGGACATCAAAATCTCCAATTTAATTTAGCGTTAGCAAAACAATTTCCGTTAATCATCACGATATAAACCTAACAAACCCCTCAGATTTGTCGCGGAAAAATTATTATTTTGAAAATTATGAACTGCTCTTCGTTAAATCGTTATAAAACTGTGATATTATTCGAAATATTAACGTTATACACTATAAGACATTACCGTGTCCCAGGAAGTTCACGCGCCCGATACCGTTTAGGCACGGACGTTACGTTCCGGTACGTGCAGCGTGTTTAAGTCACAATATACTTTTATACTAATATATTTAATATATGAATGGAGCCGGCTGTGAAATTCAAGCACGCGCCTGTTTAGAACGGTTCAAAACAAAACAAGAAGCGCGCGGGCCGGCGGTCTCGTGACATCGAGGTATGACGTCACAAACCACGCGTTCGAATTCGAACTTTTTGAATCGCATTTCTTGCGCGAAAGTGTAGAGTATCGACGGATGGTTGTTCTCACCGAATGCTTCAGTCGATAAACATTGTACTGACACGAACTCCTTTTGGTTTATAATATAATCAAACAGTGTTTTATGGAGTTTAGTGAAGTTGAGAGAGAAAGAGTGGAGATGATCGGTCTTACTTCAGACGTGATGTCTGACTCTGTCAGCATTAAAGAGACAGCTGACAAAAAGCCTGTCAAGGCAACAACAACAAGAGATTCAGGGAGCGTTGGCTCAGATAATGCAGGACCCGTGAAGTTTTGTCCTTCAAACGATGTGGAGAACAGCCCAACAGGTGAGCTGGTTATTGTAGGTGCATTTATTAACATCACTTTCTTTCCCAGAACTCGAATCTGTAGTCAGAGATCTGTAGGTTACCCTCGATTTTTCTTTATTTTAGAAAAACCTGCAAAGGAAAGAAGATGAAAGGAGCCCGTGCTGTCTTTCGGAGAGTATGGAAGGCTGTAAAGCGTCCTTTCCTTTGCTGTGATCCAAACCGAGTGGTGAATATTACACCACAGCCGGATCAAGATGATTCAGAGCTGACGCCTGTCCCGAGTCCTCCCAGAATCGCACCGACGGCCAACACAGATCCTGAGCCGGTGTGTCTGCCAGGCCAGGTCAGTGAAGATGTCTGTGAAGAGTCGTCGTGTGTGCCAGGTCCCCTCCAGGAGCGAGCAAATACCTGACGTAGAAATGGCCGATCCCGAGTCATCACCTGTGGCAGATCCCTCCTGTTCTGATCTGGGTGATGGTGAGTCTTAGTTACTTTAGGTTTCTGTTATTTCTACCATCTGTTGTCTATTACCACGCACTGCTGTAATTCACTGCATGTAACTTTTGTTGTATTATTTATCTCCATTTTAGAAAAGCCTAAAAAGCAGAAAGGGGAAAGCGGTCCGTGCGTTCATCAGGAGATTCCGTGAGGCAGTAAAAAGCACCTCCTCCTCTGTCGTGACTCGAAGATTGTCCAGGGTTCGGACGCCACAGGTGGATCCAGACAGTGATGAGGACTTAGCAGATTGTCCCCTTTCTTTTGAGTTTGAGCCAAGCTGTCAGACCAGTTCTGACCAGGGCTATGAAGCTCTCCAGTCCCCCACCTGTGCCAAGTGCAAATCCACCTCCAGTGCCAGAGGCCAGTGCCAATCCAGCCACTCCAGCCAATCCAGCCAATCCAGCCACTCCAGCCAATCCAGCCACTCCAGCCAGCCAATCCAGCCACTCCAGCCACTCCAGCCACTCCAGCCAATCCAGCCACTCCAGCCAGTCCACCCAATCCAGCCACTCCAGCCAATCCAGCCACTCCAGCCAATCCAGCCAATCCAGCGTTGCCGCATGAGCCGGATTCTTCGGATTTGGGAATCAATCTGCAATCCGGTGAATCATTATTACCTATATTTCTCTGCTTTAAATCAGAATTCAGACTGTAAATCTGGTACTGTAACTTCTTCCTATCTGTTTTTCAGGTAGAGCACCTGTCTTTTTATTGGGAGATCTTCTAGGACACGGAAGTTATGGCAAGGTGTATGAGGCAACCTACCTATTTGGTGACAAAACGACGGTAAAGCAATTTTATTGACTTGTATCATCATTTTGCTTCAGATGTAGAGATGTGTGTCCACTGTCGAGATCCTTTGGTGTGTTTGGAGAAATTAACTTAATTTTTGCCATTCACAGGTTGCCGTGAAGTACATCCGCAAGCGTCAGACTGACCATTATCTTCATCTTGTAAGTTGACAAATCTAAGGATTGAGTGACTATTGCTGTAAATACCTGTAGCTAACATAAAGCAGAAATGAAATAGACAACAGAGATTTAAGTGCAAATCTAAGCAGAATGATGTTCATCGTCCAAGTAGTGAACCGTTTTTTTTTCTCTCTTGCTCTCTCTCTCTAGGCTGGTCATTCCAAACCCGTGCTTGCAGAAGTGGCAATGTTGCTCAGGTTGGGAAAACCTCCATTATGCCCCAACGTCATCAAATTGTACGAATGGACTGAGAAAAGACGAGCTTCGTGCTCATCATGGAGTTCCTAAACCTTGCTGTACCTTGAATGAGTACATCGAGTGCTCGGAGCCCATCAATGAACGGGAAGCATGCTGGTTAATCGGTCAGTTAATCCAAGCTTTGAAACACTGCGCGTCGACCGAAGGGTCTTCCACGGCGACATCCACACGGGGAACATCCTAGTGACTCCCACTACTTTGGAGCTCAAGCTAATTGACTTTGGCTGCGCTCAACTGATCCACCGCGGGGGCAATCTCAGCAGTCAATATCAAGGTGTGTTTTGTGTTACATTGATCACGGTGTTGCCTTTTTGATAACGCAATAGTTCGATGCTAAAAAACGTTTCTCTTGCAGGAGCACAGCTGTACACCCCACCCGAGGTCATGAAGGATTCCACGTTCCACGCCGGCCCGGCGTATGTCTGGGCTGTGGGCATGATTCTCTTCCGAATCCTGCATGGATATCTGCCTTTAAAAGCAAAGACAAAATACTGCGTAACTACACTCCCGTGAAACAGACTTTATCCTCAGGTAAACTGAACAGAGACCTCTTTACTCTTGGTGTAGCAAG
This sequence comes from Puntigrus tetrazona, assembly GCF_018831695.1. Classification (NCBI taxonomy): domain Eukaryota; kingdom Metazoa; phylum Chordata; class Actinopteri; order Cypriniformes; family Cyprinidae; genus Puntigrus; species Puntigrus tetrazona. Next base: position 19,549,276 of record NC_056702.1, on the reverse strand, counting down.
TAACATGTGTAAAGACCCGATTATTTAATTTGGTACATTTGAAAAGTATGACTAACCTGCGCTCTCCCTCTGAAAACTTTACAGAATGCCGTGGCCTGATTTACCAGTGTTTGACCCGCAATCCAGCTGACAGACCGATGCTACAGCATCTAGAAGAGCACAGGTGGTTTTACCAACTAGACAGCGGATCCTGTGCGTCAACCGGACAACGAAAGGAAGCGTAACACATTAAGTAGGTCTTAAGTTGTCTTTATCTTTTAACTTTATCTGCAAAGTTCATTGTTAAACACAGGCACGCTGTATAAGGGGGTATGGAGATTCATGCGATCAAAAATATGTGACCCTGGACTTAAGTCTTAAGTCGCTAGGGTATATTTATAGCACTAGCCAAAAAAATACGCCTCTCAATAATTTTTGCCGTCATTTGGACGTTAAGTAAAGATCACGCTCCGTGAAGATATTTAGTATATTTCCTATTGTAAATATATTAAAACATAGTTTTTGAGTAATACGCATTGCTAAGAACTTCAGTTGGAAAACTTTCTCAATATTGAGATTTTTTACATTTCAGATTTTCAAATGTTTTGTCCTATCCCAACATTCAACTTTATGACTGGCTTTGTGGTCCATGGTCACGCATAGGAATGAAAAGAGAATAATAAAATTCACAAAAGATGTTCCTCACAAGCTCAATGAAACCCTCTTTCACAATCTCCATCTCCTATTATTGAGCCTATTATTTATGGTTTATATTTTAGAAAAGTCTTCAAAAGTGATGAAGGGGTTTGAGAGTGGTGAAGGTTGCACTGGTTTCACTCGGTATCGCTCACACCACGATTCTAAGGCAAATCCACCCAGAATTGTGGTGATACAATGTCAGTAAGTAAGGATTCACATTTAATCGAAAAAGTCGTGGAAAGTGAGAGGACATGGAGGAACAGGTGTTTTCTCTTACCCTTCGAGACGTGACATAGTAAAACGGTATTGTTTCATTATTTATCAATCATTGTTGTACGTCAATTTCAAATAATTCATGCACTTGGACAATCAGATGTTCAGCTTTTGACTTCTTCAGTTTTCTGAGTCAGCGTCGAAAAGATTAATCTGAATATTTCATTCATACTAAGTCTTTCAAAGTTTTAAAAACCTAAATGCACATTATTTGTAATTGGTTTTTGAACTTTTTATTATCTATGTCTACTTTTAGGATTTGGACAGAAGTCTTCACCTCAGTCCAGTGGAGGAAGGTCAAGACGATTCTAGGAGCCTGATGATGGAGGGGGTCCCTGAGGCGGAAAATATTTATATGATATCAAATAAAAACATGTTAAATATGACATAATGTTGCCATAACCTTCATTTATTAACTTAATCCCATGCTAGAAACATTTTTTTTCATAAAAGGTATACTATAATAATAAAGGTATAATAAAAGGTATATTATTTTTATGGAGACTGTAATAATGGCAGTTTTAAGCATAGAATGGAACTTCTTGAAAAATCTTTCAACACTTTAACAATGAAAATAAATAAACACCCTACAGTTTAGGATATTCAATAATGCAAATATGAGACACACTGTACTTGATATTTATTTATATACAATTCCTTTTAAATTGACAAGCAAATACATTTGTGATCTAAAAACAACTTAAACATCTTTAGTCCACACTTATTTTCTATGTTTTATCTTAAGACTAACATGTTACTTAATATTTAGTTGTATGCAAAACATTCAACATTTAAAAAATAAAATTATTAAATTTTTAAATAATAAAAATATCATTATAAAATAATATTAATATAAAATAACATAAAAACTAAATAAAATATAACAAAAATGATATAAAAATATAAATAATCAGTAATATTTAAAAAAGTCAGAAGGATTGCTTCAGAATTTATATTTTAAAGAAAACCAGTTTGAAGGGAGCGCTTTTTTTATATCCACATATGAAATATAATTCAGCAAGAAACTGCAATACCAGGTTTTTAAACATAGATGGCGACAGAAGCAAAACCTTTGAACCGTAGCTTTAACAAGAAATCATGCTGAAGTATGTTGATGCGGAATACAATTATTTCAGTATTTTCCTATTTAGGTTAAGAGGAAACAAAGCATTTGTAAATATCTGCAGCATATATTGTGAATAAAAACTGGATCAATAAAACACTTAAATTTAATTTATTTTAAATATAAAAATACATTTTTACGTAAATAATCGCACATGTATCGGTTTATTTAATATTTAAAGCATTCTGTAAAATAAAAAGCGCTGTAAAAATAACACCGAAAGCTGTATGCGTATATCTACAAATATGAAAATAAGTAGTATTATGAGAGTACGTTATTGTAATACTGTAGGCATCTCTATTTCCTCTGGCTGGCGAGAGATCTTCCTGCCTGCAAAAGAAATACAATAGTATTAATGACCTTTTTAACGTGTAAATAAAGAGATTCGGTGACGTTCAGAACTCACCAGCTCTTTTAACACAGCTGATCTGAAGAAGAACGACAGTAGGAGCAACGAACACTGCGATCTCAACAATAATCACAATGACTGCAGGAAAGATGCGAGAAAAATAGCTAGAGTATGGAGCAACGGACCATATCAAACCCTTGAAAAATTCAGTGATGGTTTCGGGTGCAAGCAAAGCCATTTCGTACCTCTGAATAACGTATACGTCTTACACGCGCTATCAGCTGCATCTGTGGATCACATTAGATCAGTTCAAACGTGCTGAGATGTGAACAAGCCATGCATAGCTGAAGCCATCTCAGTGGATCCACTGGTATGTTGTACATTGAGATGCAAAAACCATAGTCATGAAGATTATTTTTTTTTAAAAAAAGAGACTTGAGATGCTGAGTAAGTGTCAGGATCACGTACCTTGAGCTGCTGGTTTAGTTTGTCTTGGTTTCTTCTCGGAGCTGCTGACTGGAATCGGTTTTGTTGAATCGACTGCAGCTGCAGAAGATGAACGTTTATAATCAACACAATCTGGAGTACAATCTTGAGGAAAAAGTGAATGATTTATATTATATTCTGTAAAAGCTTTATTGTGTAATCATTTTGAAACGACTAAAGCACATGTGTCAAACTCACGGCCCGCGGGCCACATCCGGCCCGCCTTGCAATCATATCTGGCCCGCAAGATCATTTTACATTATCGTTATTCATGGCCCATCGATATGAAGCGCTGTTAACGCAATACTGCACAGAACTACAGATCCCATAATGCAACGCTTCAGCTGCCTTGCCGCTTACTTCTCGCGTCAATTAAGTCTAGCTATTACAAGATATTACGAAGATAGCCGTTAGTCAAGATACCCCTCACGATGCCGAAGAGAAAAGTTGATTCTGAAAACAGAGCCTTTAATAACCGATGGGACGGGTAAACCCGTGTGTCTCATTTGTGGAGCTAATTCAATATAAGATGGCACTTTGAGACAAAACACAAGGATAACCTGAAAGACCTGGATTCAGAGCAAGTAATGTTGAACCAAGTCAGCACAAATGTGTTCCCAAAACGAACTGAGCACACTCACGCGCTGAGTTCGCACAGCGCTTTAGTGACTTTGAAGCACAAAAAGAGTTTTGAGTTGCTTCGCAACCATTTGCCGTCGATGTTGAAACTGCACCTGCGCAGATTCAGATGGAACTGATTGAGCTGCAGTGTAATGGGACACTGAAGGCAAAAGTACGACACTGTTCATTCACTCCATCCCTACATCAATGCCTCAGCTCCGTCTTCATGCGGCTCGAACCTTGTGTACGTTTGGGAGCACATATCTGTGTGAGAAGCTCTTCTCAGTGATGAAGGTGAACAAAACAGCACACAGAAGTCGTCTCACTGATGAGCACCTGCTGTCCATCCTGAGAATCTCCACAACACAGGACTTTACACCAAACTTGTTGCCAAAAAAAGATGCCAGGTATCCGGCTGCGGTCAGAGCATATAATCAGATCAGAGTCATAAGAGCAAAGAAAACGGAATGATTTGAATTGGTATTGCTGAAAAGCACACATTTTATGTACATTTCCAGGTTTTGTAGCATGTTCATATTTCTAACTTGTATAATTTCGACAGGAGGTATTTTTAAGGAGAGCAAAATCTTTTGGGATATTTAAGTTTATTTTTTTTTATATATATACATTGACATAGGAGCAAAGGAATTTGAATGTTATATTTAACAAGATGTTTTTATGAAGAGCAAAAATTAAATAGAAGTAATTTAAGGTTTACGTTTGTTTCAGCATAATAACATTTAGTTTTAGTGTGTTAAATAAATGTTTATCCTGTTCGGCCTGCGACCTAAAGTGTGTTTTGAATTTTGGCCCCTTGTACAACTGAGTTTGACATCCCTGGACTAAAGGGTGTACTATGGTCGTGACTCGTGTATAAACCAGACACTGATGTTGTGAGTCAGTGATGGTGCACCTGGTCGTGTAGTTTGTCTTGGTTTATTCTTGACTGGGAGCGGTTTTGTTGAATCGACTGCAGCTGCAAAGAAGATGAACGTTTATCATCGACACACTGTTAAACATTCATTTTATCATCCTTGATAAACTCACATGAAATATAGTTTGCGTTGAATTATCACGGGATGAGAGTTATTTCTGTACAACATTAAGTTGTTTATGCCTAATTTTTTAAGAGTAAAAAGCTGCAGCATGTATCTCTTTAGTTAGTCCTCAATTAACTACATTATTAATCCTCATGTTGTGTTTGTGAAATCCATTGGGTTTGGTTTTCTTTTTACCTGAATACTTGACAGTATACGTGACCGAGGTCTTCGGTTGATTTCTCTGAGTAACCTCACATCTCCACTCTCTGTTGAGATCTTCATTCTGGAGTTTTGTAGTCAGAGAGATGTTACAGTGTTCTGAGGAGAATGAGATCTGATATCTGGAGTCTGTCTGTAGATTCACACCGGTCTGATTCACCCAGATCAGCTGAACTTCATCACGGACCAAAGAATCACAAGAGATTAGATCACAATACAACTGACAGGAGAGAGTCACAGAGCTGCCTTGACTGATCTGAGAGGAGGATGAAGTGACTGAAAGACAAAATAAAACAGAAATCATTGACACTGAACGTGTGAGATTAAACGTAAAAGAAAGGATTTAATCATACAACTTAAAGAAACACTCACCATGAAGAAAATGCAGATAAACGCGTGAATCATTTCCTTGTTGTTCATTCTTTCCTTGTTTTCCAGTCACAAATTGCCGGCAGATGTAAGATCCATGATCTTCTTTCGTGACTTTAGTGATGTTCAGAGAGCAGTCAGAGCCCAGACTCAGTCTCTCAGATCTCTATGTCTTTCTTCTTTTTCCTCCATAAATCAGTTCAACTGTCCCTGATTGTTTGCTATACATCCATGCAGTTGATGTACAGCCAAAAAGAGCATTATTACAGGGCAGACTGACATTTTCACCAGAACTGCAGAACACATGAGTATCACTGCGCTCCACCGGTACCTAAATGATGATAATAATTATTAAAGCTTGAATAAACATTCGGCAAAAGTTGTCTTGAGAAAGCAGTGGTTTAAAATGCTTGTAGTTTGAATGTGTTGATGTGAAGAAGTTTGAAAGTAGAATAAACAATAGACGGATAAATAGTCGCTATGTGATAGACCCGGGGTGGTTGCTAGGGTGTTGCCATGTGTTTCTAGGGTACTCAGGGTGCTTGCTAGGGTATTCTGGGAGGTTGCTATGTGATAGATAGATAGCTGGATAGATTTCAGACATTTTCTTGATGAATAATCTGTAAATACAATCTTTTTGTCTCATGTTTTCAGTTCAGGGTAGTTGCAGAAAGAAACGAAGAAATCAGGGTTAACAAAAAATTGATTAAATGAAAAAAAAACACCCTGTGCTTGCAAAGATGAGTAATTTATGATGATTTTTATTTTCAAAAATCCTTATGAATGCAGATCGAGTGAGAACCATATATATATCTATAAATATATATAAAATTTACTGGGACCACATTATATTACAGAACAGATGCACTGATGTATTTGTAGCACACTTGAAACTGTCTTTCATACAATAGTGCACTCAAGTGGTAACTAATTACGTTTTTAAAAACAAAGTATGTTAAAAGTGCATTTTAGTGCACTTAGATGATCTTAAGTTCATCTTAAGAAGTACTAAACTGTTTTTTTTTTGCATGTCATATAATCTGCTTTCTGGTATACTTCATAGTTTAGGAGACTTTAGAGAGTTTCAAATGTACAATTCTAAACAAGCAATAAATAATAAAACGGTATTTACATCACTTGAATTTCATCAAAATTTCATTGTGCGAGTTAAGCTTCAGAAATCAAACTAAATTGTTTAAATAGACCGTTGTTCAAATCGTGCATCTTTTATGGTAAAGATAATAAAGAGATTTCTTCACCTGTGAGAAGTGCAGAGAGAACGAGTCCCAGCAGACACATCTGACTCTTATCAGCCATTTTCTCTTACTGTCCAAATAATTGCATCTCTTCCTTTAAACGTCGCCAGCTCCTCCTCCAGACTTTAAGATCCTATTTAAGATCGCCCACACTATACCGATGAATTACTTTTCTGCTCATCAGTTAATCTGAGGCGGTTAACACTTATTGTAGTTTGAATTTAATTGTAGAATTGAGACTTTGAAGAGCTATTTGTTTGCTTCATTGCGAGGTTTTCAGTCAGCCAAACGCTGCCGTTAGATAGCGTACGTACATCTAGGAGACGTCTATGTGACATCAGCAAGACGTATTATTTAGGTAGTTTGCTCATCTGCAATACGTCTATTGAGCGTCTCCTTTTAGATGTCTAATAGACGTCGATTAGATGTCTTTGAGATGTTATGCTTTCGAATGCATGCACAACTGACGTCTGCTAGATGTTTGTAGCCAGCAGATGCTTTCCAGATCAAGAGATCTTTAACAGACATCTTGCAGACGTACGTGTGCTATCACAGTAGACACATCTACATCAACATCTACATTTCAAAGAATGAGCTTGAATCATTGCCTCAATTGTTGTGTAACTAAAACTTTTTTCTCTTCCCGTTACTAATGGCTGTATTTTTTGGTGTGTTGTTCTCGTTGTTGTTGAGGTGTGTTAGCGTGTGAATACAGCACGTGAGAACTATGTAGGTTTCACCGCACTGCGACCAGCTCTGAACACAGTTTAGACTGAAAATCTCACACATTCTGATGAAGTTCCTCTTTAAGTGATTTTTGCTGTATAGTTGCTGCAGACCATTTACAAATTACTGCCAGTTTCGAAAAAAAAATCGGCAGCCGTCAGCAGGAAGTGGCTGACACTAAAACCAGATGTCGACTGTCGCTAAAAAAACGGAAATGGAAGGCGGCGGCAAGACAGATAATTATATAAATGTAGAATAGTTTTCAATGCATATTTAAATTAGTTTTTAATTTGATTTTATATAATTCATATTTTTTTGTTAAAAAGGTTTATTTATGAGATGCACTTATGTTGTATATTTATTATAAAAGCTACACACACAAAGACCTGCCTAGAAGACAAAAGAGAGCGTCTCAATGAACTTTATTTAAAGTCATTTCGCTGGAGTTACGATATTCAGTACATTTGACTTTTCTGACGATACATTACAATTGACATTTGACAAAAATGACTGCAATTTCCAAACATCATGGCCCAGCCTCCCTTAAAACAGGTAGTTCATCCTATGGATTAGATTAAACCAGGACTAGGTCTTTGACATTAACAGTTACAGTTTCTAGAATAGTGTCTTGGCGAAAAACATCACCTGTGAGCGTTTTAAGACCAAACAATGGAAGTAATGCATTTTAAGTTACATCAGTGCAAGTTTTTCTAGAAAGACAAGAGATAAAGATTAAACATGTGAAATGCATGTGTGGTTTGTACAATGTTCACCTGTGGCATTATCCTCAAAATATATGGCATGCTTCGTCTGAAAGTGTTCGGGATCTGAAAATGCCTGAGAATCGAGCGTTTAATCTCGTCGTTATACATTACTGACACTCTATTCTCCAATTTGATACCGAAATGATACCATTTCAGAAGTTGAATAGCATTTACGCGTGGATATGGTTTTGCATGTTCTGAACAAATTCACTTTTTGGAAATGTAATGCTTCATTTTCTTGTAATAACCGATATCCAGGTACACACAAGGTGAAGACAGAAATAAGGGAAAGAAGGAGAATGTATAGAAAGAAGTAGTTCGTAATGAAACTGTTTGGTCAATTGTTACAGTAGGTTAACGGATATCGGACAGTCTTCTGAAAAGTTCAACACACAAAACGATTATGGATAGTGTTGCGTGTGTAACTTCTATAATTGAACCATTGAACTAAAGTAGGCAAAGTTACACTATCGATAACAACTAAAATCAAACTTACGACGCATACAATTACTTTGATCACTAATTTCCGAACTTATCTCTAGAAAATCGCCGCCATTTTTGAAGTAATTGTTAGGTGATTGGTTGCGTCCACGTTAGTAGATACTGATTGGCTGTTACCGAGTGGAAGGCGGAAGCCGACTGCGATTCCATTTGCAGATGTTTATTAGAAACACACACACAGATGAGAATGGTCAAAGACAAGCAAGGGTTGGCAACAGTAATTTCAGTCCGGAAGGCAAACATACACAAAGGGATATCCGTGGGCAAAGTCGAAGGAAGGCAAAGGTCAATAACAAAGTTCAATAGAGATCGGTTACCGTAACAAATAAGGAAGATCCGTGAAGCCGTGAGTCGATAAAGCAAGCAATGGTCATACACAATGATAGTCAGTAGCACAATGGGTAAACGCTCGGTAAGGCAGACAGGCTGGCAATACTTCGCGTAGAGCTAAATAGCACCAAACAGGAAGTGGTGATAGAGGGAGCGGCTCGAGTCAGTAATCAGGAGAGGGCTCCCTCTGCTGGCTGGATGTTACAGAACCCCCCCACACTAGGAGCGACTCCTGGAGCTTTTCGTGGACGTCCTCGTGGGCGTCCTCGTGGTCGTGGTTGGTCCTGGGCAGAATCTTGTGATTGATTTCGTGGGCATCCACGTGGTCGTGGTTGGTCCTGGGCAGTATCTCGTGATTGGTTTCGTGGTTGTTCTCGTGGCCATGGTTGATCCTGGGATGGATCTCGTTGTGGGTTACGTGGTCTTCCCTAGGGCGAGGTGCTGGACGATCGGGTCTGGCTCTGTGGAACTCCTCTATAAGGGATGGGTCCAAAATGTCCTGAGCGGCTACCCAGGATCTCTCCTCTGGTCCATAACCCTCCCAGTCCACAAGTACTGGAGCCGACCCCCAGTCTCCGCGAGTCCAGTAGTCCACTCACTTGATATGCGGGGTTCTCGTCAATCTCAAGTGGCGGCGGTGGTTCTGGGGCTTCAGGGCCAGGGTCAGCTCGGGTGGACCGGTTTGAGGAGGATACGTGAAAGGATGGAGATATACGATAATTAGTAGGTAGTTCAAGTTGGTATGTGACATCATTCACTTGTTTTATTATCTTGAATGGTCCAACATACCTTGGGCTTAGCTTCTTACTGGGCAGCCGCATCTTGATGTCCCTCGTCAGAGAGCCAGACCCTTTGTCCAGGTTGATATGGGGATGTGGGCGTCTTTGGCGGTTACCTTGAATCTCCTGATACCTGATCGCTCTTTGAAGTCGTACATGAGCACTATCCCACACCCTCTCACTCCTACGAATCCAATCATCAACGGCTGGGACATTGGATGGTTCTCCTGACCACTGGAACATGGGCGACTGATACCCGAGGACAAACTGGAATGGGGTCATACCTGTAGCTAGCTTGACTAGTGAATTCTGAGCATACTCAGCCCATGGTAAAAACTCTGACCACCTGTGTTGTTCTCTGTGGCAATAGGTTGAAGGTACCTCCCGATCTCCTGATTAAGTCTCTCGACCTGTCCATTAGCCTGTGGGTGGTAACCTGAGGTAAGGCTCACATTAATGTCGAGGTGTTTACAGAAAGCCCTCCATACTTGAGACGTAAACTGAGTACCTTGTAACCCGCATTAACTGCCGTTAATATGGATTTAAATAAGGAGTAATCGCCATCGCTGATGAAAAATAGCGATGGTCTCTTTAAGAATTAGTGGCAGCAGTGAGTCAAGCCCCGCCTATCTTTTCTGGGTAGAGCGCGTCAGAGAGAAAATTCTCGATTCTCTTGAGAGTGGGAAGAGGCAGCTACAAGAAGCGATCTCCTAATCCTTCTTTGTAAGTGACCTTAATTAGAAAGAAATGATCAGATAGTGATTTCTGAAGTGATATTCTAATGTGAAGGAGCTGTCATCGGAGAGCTAAGCGGACGAGAGACAGATTTAAAGAACTGCAGAGTTAAAAGTGCCACAAAAGAGCTCCTTGAATATATATATTTATCCCTTGGTGAGTTTTATTTAAATGTCTTGATAAAATTTTATATTTGTATCAGAAAAGTGCCGCTGATTTAATAGTTGATTGTATGATCGGTTTACGTGAGACCATGTGAGCTGAAACTGATAGCGCATAGGCTAAAGCTAACGCACGTGTAAAAATAAAGTTAACTTAGTATCAAAAGTTATTCAAGTGCTATAGTGTTTAATAAGTTTTGGAGTGTCGAATTAATATCGTATAAAATGCATTCATGTGAATTTAACGCTGAAAGTATTGAAAGTTTATTGTTCTGCCCTGTGTTTTGCAAGGCTGGGTTTTTAACCCCTGTGAAATCCGAGATCCCTGACGATTCTTGATTCCCGATTCATGATGAACGCCGCGTTAACACGAGGCGAGCCTTTGGAACTGTTTCTGTGTTGAACTGTTTTGAGTTTATTGTGTTACATAGTATATAATAAGAAATCTGAACACTATTTGATTGTCGTAAAAGTTTTATTTTATTTTATTTTCCTCTTTTATTTTTCTCTTTTTATTTGTGTACTCGATCTGCTGAATCCATGCTTCTGTGAAATCCAAAAAGAACAGTTGTTATTATTTACTGTACTTCTACTAATTGTTAACTTTTAATTTTCAAATATTGGAAGTTAAACACAAAAATTGACTTTGTCGATTGTTCACTCACCTGTTGTGCTGTTCTCTTCTCTCCAGTAGCCGTGCCCTTCTTCTGATCTATTGGCCTATTCTAAACGTTACGTGAGTGCAATACACTATATAGTATTCGCTACACGATTTTGGCGAGCCAGCCAGGAGAGAAGAGGCAGTAGATAGTGAGGTGAATAATCACTGAAATAATCGTACAGTGAATTAAGCAGAAATGGAGGTCGTAGAACGAGAAAACGTTAAAGTTGAAAATGCAGTGATCGTAAGTGGCATAACACAAACTGAACTAGATGAAGCCATAGAAGCATATTTGCAGAAGTTTGGCTCTATTCGACAAATATTATCAATCGATGACCCACATTCAGAGTTCCATCGTAATGCAGTAGTAGAGTTCACGCACAATTCTGCCATGTGCAACCTTGAACCCAAATTGCCCTTAAGTATTGAAAGTCCCACTAATGCAGATACAGTGTTCCATGTACGCACCTTAAGTAGTGTATATACTTCTGCCAGTAGCGCCACAACAGGATACTTAGAGAAATTGCAGGCAATAGCAAGTGCCAGTGGAGAATCCCTTCAAGAAGTTCTCCAACGTGAGTTTGAACAAGATGAGTGAAATTAAAATTACAGTTCACTCAACAGCCAGAATGGACACTGAGGTGGAGCAACACCCTTGTAAATCAAATGTGCTGACTCCTGAACATTCAGGGCAAAAATCCCCAACTCTACAGAGAACAGAAGTTGCTGCAGAAATACTGACTCACCCTTCGAAGGATAAAGAGCCCAAAAACCCAGTCAAGGAAGCAGTGAGTGCGACATCACCGCATCGCTTAACGGACTTTGACGACAGTACTACTGAAACGGTATCGCTAAAATTGCCTATGACTGCATTGCACCCTCCAGAAATCCAGAGGATGGTGATGGAGCACATAGTCAGATCAAATGACTCTCTGTCTTCACACAATTCTTCATTTCGCTTAAAACCTTTTTCTGGAAGGAGCCCCCGTCCAAGCAACGAGCCTGATTTTTTGACACTTGGAGGGCAAATGTTGACCATCTGTTGAATGATCAATCCCTTCCTGAATCATACAAGACACGGAAAATTTTGGACAGCTTGCTACCTCCTGCTTCAGACATTATTAAACATGTAAATCCGAATGCACCATCATCGGAATGTCTTGTACTGCTAGAGTCAGTCTACGGTTCCGTGGAGGACGGGGATGAATTATTAGCCAAGTTTATAAGCACCTTGCAAAATCCTGGTGAAAAATCATCTGCCTACCTCCACAGATTGCATGTGATCCTGAGCACAACCATCAGGCGTGGAGGTGTTGCCGAGGGTGAACGAAACCGCTGTTTGGTGAGGCAGTTTTGCAGAGGCTGTTGGGGACGCGCGCCCTGATAGCCGACCTGCAGCTTGAGAAAAAGAAAGCAGACCCACCTCCTTTTGCAGAACTGACAATATTGATCCGCACAGCTGAGGATAGACAAACATCCAAAGAAGAGAGGATGAGGAAGCATTTGGGCATGAGCAAACACCCATCCGCTCCCACTAAATTACGGACAATGACACACCAGCAGTCTGTTTATCCTTGTGAAACATTGGAAACGGATGTTACAGAGACCCCAACTCCTAATAGTGCAAAGCAGAAAGCGTCCAAGCAGAAGGGCAAGGCCCAGTGCAGTGAAGATGTTGGAAGTTGGCATTTTAAGGAAGGAAATAGCTGGTCTTCAAAGCCAAATCGCAGCTATCAAAGCAGCCGCTAAGAAAGAAGAAGAGAGATGTGCTGAGGCAAATGAGCTAAAGGAGCTGAAGACCCAGGTAGCAGAGCTTAAATTTCAAGTTGCTTCCAATGTATACAGGAACCAACCTGAAAGACCCTCATCTGGGAAGATTCAATGCCAATGAAGTCAGCAGGAAAGATAGAGAAAGACTGAAGTGTACAGAGAGTGCACCCAACCGTCCCGGCCGTGGTATTGCTTTCGCTGTGGAGATGATGGTCACCTTGCTATAAACCAAGAGAACGCACCAAATCCACCCAAAGTTGAGGAGAAGAGGCGGAAGTTGAGAGAGAGACAAGCTGAGTGGGATCTTCAAAATGGAGTTGCAACGGTGCCTTTAAATTAAAATCAGTCTCTGTCGCAGAGGGCGGATAGGGACTGAGAGGAAGAAACAAAGCCCTAAGCAGCAACAAGTACTTAATAAGCATGTCGGTGTCAGGAATCTGTGAAATGTACCAGACGGGTACCAGATGGATTAATAGGAATGAGATGCACTGCTCAAGTTGAAGTTGAAGGGAAGGAAGTAAACTGTCTGTTAGACACAGGATCTCAAGTGACAACGGTTTCCCTGTCCTTTACAAGAGTAATCTGTCGCACCACCCTATGGAGCCTTTGAATCACCTGTTGGAAGTTGAAGGGGCAAATGGCCAGGCTGTTCCTACTTGGGATATGTTGAATTAGTTCTGAAATTCCTCAGGAGTTTCTAGGAACAGAAACTGAAGTTCCAACATTGGCCCTAGTAGTGCCAGACTTAACACATGTGCCCCAAATTCTCATTGGCACCAATACCCTGGATGTCTTGTATATCAATTGCACGCAAGAAGCTACGCTCAAAGCCAAGTCATGCTCTCATGGATATCAAGCTGTGATAAGAGTTCTAGAAGCAAGACGGCAACAAGCTAGTATGAGTGTTGTGGGCCAAATAAGATTGAAGGGAAGCCTGCCTGAAGTAGTAATGGCTGGAAGCACAGTGGTTTTAAATGGATGTGTCAATATCAGAGGGCCACTGTCAGAGACCTGTGTGACTGTAGAGCCATCAGCATCATCTTCTTTACCGGGTGGACTGCTAGTGGCTAGTGGTTTACATTCCTTACCTCAAAAGCGCAACATCCAGATACCGGTGGTGTTGAAGAACGAGCCGAGCTGATCTAACAATACCTCCTAGAGCAGTGTTGGCTGAAGTGCACTCTGTCCAAGATGTAATGGAGAGAATAAACCCTGCACATGTTTCTGTGTGTAAAGATAGCCCTGCACAATCTAAGATTGTCCTCGATTTTGGTGACTCTCCTTTGTCAAGTGGATGGAAGGAAAGGATAACTAATCTTGTAAACTCCATGCCAGATGTATTCGCACTGCATGATCTGGATTATGGTCACACGAAAAAAGTGAAACACCACATCAACCTCAGTGATAACACACCTTTTAAGCAGAGGCCTAGGCCTATCCATCCCCAGGATGTCGATGCAGTAAGAAGGCATCTCAAAGAACTCCTTGATGCAGGTATTATAAGAGAATCTGAATCCCCCTTTGCCTCTCCGATAGTAGTGGTGAAGAAGAAGAACAATGATGTACGTCTTTGCATTGATTTCAGAAAATTGAATTTACAGACCATAAAAGATGCTTATGCTCTGCCAAATTTGGAAGAGGCTTTCTCGGCTCTCTCTGGTTCCAAATGGTTTTCAGTCCTCGACTTGAAGTCAGGTTTTTATCAGATTGAGATGGAAGAGGCTGATAAACAGAAAACTGCATTCGTCTGTCCTTTAGGATTCTACGAATTCAACCGGATGCCACAAGGGGTCACAAATGCGCCAAGTTCATTTCAAAGATTAATGGAGCGGTGCATGGGTGATCTTAACAGAAGAGAGGTGTTGGTTTTTATTGATGACCTCATAGTCTTCTCTAAAACCTTAGAGGAGCACGAAGCACGACTCCTGCAAGTTTTGAAGCGTCTGAGAGAGTATGGACTGAAGCTTTCCCCCGCAAAATGCAAGCTCTTCCAGACGTCAGTCCAATATCTTGGCCATATAGTTTCTCAGAACGGAGTCGAAACGGACCCGCCAAGATTGAAGCCCTCAAGACCTGGCCAAGGCCTAGAAACCTCAAAGAGCTCAAATCTTTCCTTGGATTTGCGGGATATTACAGGAGGTTTGTCCAAGATTTCTCTAAGATCACAAGACCTCTTAACGATCTTACCATCGGATATCCCCCTCTGCAGAAAAACCAGAGAAGAGATCCAAAGAAAAACACACAGTATCGGGATCCTAAAGAGCAGTTTGGGGACCGATGGACTCAGGAATGCCAGCGAGCGTTCGACACAATCATAGAGAAGCTGACTACAGCCCCAGTCCTAGGGTTTGCCGATCCTAGTCTTCCCTATGTGTTAACCACAGACGCAAGCACCACTGGACTTGGGGCTGCTCTTTATCAAGAGCAGGAGGGCCGAATGAGAGTAGTTGCCTTTGCGAGCAGGGGACTGACCAAAGCGAAACGAAGTACCCTGCGCACAAATTAGAGTTCCTCGCACTCAAGTGGGCGGTTACAGCCAAGTTTAGTGACTATCTTTATGGAGGAGAGTTCACTGTAATAACGGACAGCAACCCGCTCACCTATATTTTAACATCTGCAAAGCTCGACGCGACAAGCTATAGGTGGCTGTCCAGCTTGTCAACATTTAATTTCAAAATTCAATATTGTGCAGGGAAGCGAAACATAGACGCGGATGGTCTCTCAAGACGTCCTCATGATAGGCCTGTGGATGATTTTGTCTCTCAAAAAGAACGCGAACGAATCAAGCAATTCACTCTTCACCATTTAGCAGAATCAGAACAGCCAACGATTCTGCCAGCAGCGGTGAAAGCTCTTTGTGAAAGACACCAAGTATATCAGAATTTACCTGATGATTCTGACTCGCCTTACTTCCAACCTACTGTGCTTGAGTCTTTGTCTCTCAGTGTTAGTGCAATACCTCAAGAGTTCCAGCAGGAGGAAGCCCACGGTCTTCCAGTTTTTCCCCAGATGTCTGAAGAAGAGTTGAGAGAATGTCAGACAGCTGATCCAGAACTAAAAGAAGTCATTAAGTACTTGGAATCTGGGAGGAAACCTGAAGGAAAAGTGGAGCCTGTTGAAGTAGCCCTATGGCTAAGGGAGTGGAACAGACTGGAGTTCAAGAATGGAGTGTTATTTAGAAGGAGACAAGATCGAGGAGGTGTGCTATATCAACTAGCATTACCGGCGGAGCTCAGAGGAACTGCATTAGAAAGTCTGCACAATGACATGGGACATCTCGAATTGAGAGGACCCTGGACCTGGCTAGGTCCCGGTTTTACTGGCCAAAGATGGCATTGACTGTGGAGCAGAAGATAAAGACCTGTGAACGCTGCGTTAGACGAAAGACCCCTCCTGAGCGAGCTGCACCACTGGTGAATATAGTGACTAGTAGGCCCCTCGAGCTAGTTTGCATGGACTACCTGTCGCTGGAGCCTGATCGAGCAATATTAAAGATATTCTAGTGATCACTGACCACTTCACCAGGTACGCTGTGGCCATACCCACTAGAAACCAGAAGGCTCAGACTGTGGCCAAATCACTGTGGGACAACTTTTTCGTCCATTATGGATTTCGAGAAGCTCCTCAGTGATCAGGGGCCTGACTTTGAGTCGAAGCTCATCAAAGAATTGTGTAGGATGGCAGGAATCCATAAAGTAAGAACAACACCTTACCACCCGCATGGGAAATCCCGTGAGAGCGGTTTAACAGGACGCTGCTCCAAATGTTAGGGACCCTGGATGATAAAGGAAAACCCGCTGGAAGGATTTTGTGAAGCCATTAGTCCACGCATATAATTGCACTCGTAATGACTCAACAGGATTTTCACCTTATGAACTGATGTTTGGGAGGCAGCCCCGGCTACCAATTGATCTGGCCTTCAATTTACCTGCTGATGAGTCCATCCCTTCTCATTCAAGTTATGTGAGGAATTTGAAGGAGTGTCTGGAAGAAAGTTACCGGGTAGCAAGTGAGAATGCCTCAAAAAGTAGCAGGACGCAATAAGAAAAGGTTCGATGAGCGAGTGGTCGCCTCATTCCTTGAAGTCGGAGATCGGGTCCTGGTAAGGAACGTCAAGTTAAGAGGAAAGCATAAGTTGGCAGATAAGTGGGACAAAGAAGTCTACATCGTGGTCAAGAAAGCTGTCGACTTACCAGTCTATACTGTCCAACCGAGGGCAGGGATGGACCACTTCGCACACATTGCATAGAGACTTATTACTACCCTGTGGATTCTTGGGAAAATACACCTGAGAAACCAGAAAAACAGAAACACCTCGCAGGCCTAGAACTCGAGCAAACCCCAGAACAGAGGAATCTGAATGTATGTCGGAGAATTCTGATTCAGAGGAAGACTCTACAAGTTACTACACACCTGTCCATTTACCAAGTGTTGAAAACAGAATACTCTACAATTCTAGACCTCAGAAGCAGTCAAGTGGTGGAGTGTCAATAGAAGTTTGTCCTGTAAAAAAAACTAAGATGAATACAGATCCAGAGCAACCCACTCCAGTAACATCAAAGATGAACTTACCTGACACATCTAATGCTGAAGAGGAAAGTCTTCTGGATGAGCCTGATAGAGAAGATACGGAGATGATTGATCTTGTGAGAACAGATGTATCAAATCACTTACCCGTGGGAGAGGACCCAGGATTAGTGGAGCAGAGGAAGGAATTGGATGAACTGGCATCTAAAATGTCCAGCAAAGATGACAGGACTGACATCCTGCCTCAAGATGATGTCATTGATCAGAGAAATGCTCGAAGTGCCCAGACAGAGGTTGATCAAATTGAAGGAGGCGTTCGCAGAGGTGCCATGAGCCACCAAAAAGGTTACAGTACCCTCAGTTAGGCAATCCCCTTTCTTTGGTCATACAGTCCTTAATGCAGGGGCTCAGTACAGCATTTGTCACATCACTGGGAGAGTCTGACTCCCTTGAGAGAACCTCTCTGGATAAGGAAACTGGATGTCCGTCTGCTGTTATTTCACAGCCAGGAAGATGCAGTGGGACCTGCATATCTTCAAGGCAGGGAGAATGTAACCCGCATTAACTGCCGTTAATATGGATTTAAATAAGGAGTAATCGCCATCGCTGATGAAAAATAGCGATGGTCTCTTTAAGAATTAGTGGCAGCAGTGAGTCAAGCCCCGCCTATCTTTTCTGGGTAGAGCGCGTCAGAGAGAAAATTCTCGATTCTCTTGAGAGTGGGAAGAGGCAGCTACAAGAAGCGATCTCCTAATCCTTCTTTGTAAGTGACCTTAATTAGAAAGAAATGATCAGATAGTGATTTCTGAAGTGATATTCTAATGTGAAGGAGCTGTCATCGGAGAGCTAAGCGGACGAGACGAGATTTAAAGAACTGCAGAGTTAAAAAGTGCCACAAAAGAGCTCCTTGAATATATATATTTATCCCTTGGTGAGTTTTATTTAAATGTCTTGATAAAATTTTATATTTGTATCAGAAAAGTGCCGCTGATTTAATAGTTGATTGTATGATCGGTTTACGAGACCATGTGAGCTGAAACTGATAGCGCATAGGCTAAAGCTAACGCACGTGTAAAAAATAAAGTTAACTTAGTATCAAAAGTTATTCAAGTGCTATAGTGTTTAATAAGTTTTGGAGTGTCGAATTAATATCGTATAAAATGCATTCATGTGAATTTAACGCTGAAAGTATTGAAAGTTTATTGTTCTGCCCTGTGTTTTGCAAGGCTGGGTTTTTTTCTTTTAGCTCCCTTGATGTATTCAAGGTTTTTGTGATCCGTGATGACTTGGAACGGGTGCACTGCTCCTTCTAGCCAGTGTCTCCACTCCTCAATGGCCGCTTTCATGGATAACAGCTCCTTGTTTCCCACATCATAATTTCTCTCTGCTGCTGTTAGTTTTCTGGAAAAGAAAGCACAAGGGTAAAGTTTCCCTGGTTGACCGTGACGCTGTGAGAGAACAGTTCCAACTCCATGATCCGATGCATCCACTTCTATGATAAACGGTAGTTCAGGATCAGGATGTTTGAGAATTGGGGCTGTGGTGAAACGTTCCTTGAGGTTGGAAAATGCCTTAATTGCTCCTCATTCCATCTCAGCTTGGACGGCTTTCCCTTTAAGAGAGAGGTTAGTGGTGCAGCAACGGTACTATAGTTTCGGATAAAGCGTCTGTAGAAATTTGCAAACCCTAGAAACCATTGTAGCTCCTTGACAGTAGTGGGTTGATGCCACTCCGTAACTGCCTTAACCTTGTCCTTGTCCATCCTCACTCCCTGGTGACTGATTTGGTAACCTAGAAACGAAGTTTGAGACACATGAAACTCACATTTCTCCTCCTTGACAAACAACTGGTGTTTTAGTAACCTGGAAAGAACCTCTTTGACATGTCCAATGTGATCGGCTTCATTCTTTGAGTAGATGAGGATGTCATCAATATAAGCCACCACGTATGTGTTCAGGATGTCCTTGAAGATCTCGTTGATAAAAGACTGGAATACAGCTGGAGCATTAGCTAGCCCATACGGCATAACGAGATACTCATAGTGCCCTCTAGTCGTCATGAACGCAGTCTTCCACTCGTCTCCCTCCTTGATCCTTATCAGGTTATAGGCACTACGGAGGTCTAACTTAGCATACACCTTTGCCTCACGTAGTTGTTCTAGAGCTGATGGAACTAAAGGTAGGGGATATCGAACTTGACTGTGACGTTATTTAGGCCTCGATAATCGATGCATGGGCGCAAGCCTCCATCCTTCTTACCCACAAAGAAGAATCCAGCTGCTGCAGGTGAAGTGGAAGGTCTAATGAACCCAAAGCTAAGAGCCTCATTAATATATTCCTCCATAGTCTGGCTTTCAGTGAGTGACAACGGGTATACCTTGCTTTTGGGTGGCATGGCGTTAGGTAGGAGGTCAATCGCACAGTCCCATGGTCGGTGAGGTGGTAATTCTGTTGCCCTTGATTTGCTAAACACTTCTGAAAGTTGACTGTAGCATACTGGTATCTTGACTCTCCTTTGATCATCTGGACTCTCTATACTGGTGGTGAGGCAGTTCTTTGGTGATACAGCGAAGCATCTGTTAATACAAGTGTGAGACCATTGCGTTAACTCACCTCTACCCCAGGATATAGTTGGGTCGTGTACAGAGAGCCAGGGAATCCGAGGATTACTTCATACTTGGATGAATCAACAATATAGAGCGTAATGGCTTCCTTGTGGAACATGCCAACCTGGAGAGTAAGAGTCCTGGTTCTATGAGAAACGCCCCTTCCTATGTCATCGTCATTAATGGTCTTAATCCTTAAAACAGATTCACAGGGTTGAGAAGGAATGTGATATTTCTCGATTACCTCACGACTGATGATGTTCAAGGCTGCGCCGAGTCAACCATTGCTGTCAACATAACATTTACATTGTTTATTCTAAGCATGATAGGTAACATGAGAGCCTTGTTGCTGAGCATGTAAAAATGATCCATATTTACCGGTTGGCGGTGGTGGGTCTGTGAGGACAGTCAGCCTGATAATGTTTTCCTTCTCCACAGTAAAAGCATAGTTGAAGACGATGCGGTGCTCGCATTCTTCAATAGACACACGTTGGGAGTCTACTTGCATGGGTTCGGTCTCCCCATTAACTTATGTCATACTTGATCCTTTTCCTGGCTCGTGATCTTAAGCGGCACTTTACGTTGTGGTGCCTGGCGCTTAAGATTGTCAATACGGATAGTTAAGTTGGCGAGATCAGAAAAGGATAAGTCCTCACCTTACACACCAATTCCGTCTGTAATTCTCCGCTTGAAAGTCGCCTTGAGTGTGATATCATTCCAGCCACTTTGAGCAGCGGCGTCCGAACTCAATAGCATGATCAGCAGCAGTGCGTTTACCTGGGACAGATCCATCAGCTGTGTTGAGATATCCTTG
This sequence comes from Puntigrus tetrazona, assembly GCF_018831695.1. Lineage (NCBI taxonomy): Eukaryota > Metazoa > Chordata > Actinopteri > Cypriniformes > Cyprinidae > Puntigrus > Puntigrus tetrazona. Next base: position 19,528,489 of record NC_056702.1, on the reverse strand, counting down.
CCCCCTGCAGGATATTCAAACACCTCTCGTAGCATCTGTAAAAAATAATTAGCAGATGTCTTGATGTGGGGATCTGTATCCCAAACTGCAGTCGCCCAGTCAATCGCTCTTCCAGTCAGTAGCATCAAGATAAATGCACACTTGCATTTCTTCATTGTTGAATCTACCATGTTGAAACTCCAAATACAGCCTGACCTGGCGAATGAAACCTTTGCATCGTTCAGCAGAACCGTCAAACTTTTCGTGTAAGGCAAGGTTTACCATAGAAGACGTAGTAGGTGGTAGATTCCGAATGTACTGGGTGAGGTGTTCGTTCACCAACTGCAGTTGATTCAATTGGGACTTTCAATAGCTCCTCCTGGTATGCCATCAATCGTTGCATGTGTGTTACATCCGCTGGAGTCTGGTCTGGCAAAGTATTCTGTAGGAGGAGGGCGGAAACCGACTGCGATTCCATTTGCAGATGTTTATTAGAAACACACACACAGATGAGAATGGTCAAAGACAAGCAAGGGTTGGCAACAGTAATATCAGTCCGGAAGGCAAACATACACAAAAGGATATCCGTGGGCAAAGTCGAAGGAAGGCAAAGGTCAATAACAAAGTTCAATAGAGATCGGTTACCGTAACAAATAAGGAAGATCCGTGAAGCCGTGAGTCGATAAAGCAAGCAATGGTCATACACAATGATAGTCAGTAGCACATTGCAAACGCTCGGTAAGGCAGACAGGCTGGCAATACTGCAGCAGAGAGCACATGGTGCTCTACGGTTAAATAGCACCAAACAGTAAGCGGTGATAGAGGGAGCGGCTCGAGTCAGTAATCGGGAGAGGGCTCCCTCTGCTGGCTGAATGTTACACTGATGATTTTTTATCTTAACCCCTGCTGATATCTATTTATTGACAGTATTTCCATGAATTTGCAAATACATTCGTAATCATGGAAAATATTTTCCAGTGTAAATGAAGGCCACTTACTCTACTTCTGATGACATATATTTATTTTTGACCAATGAATAGCAATAGAGAAAGCAGCTACTTGAGAGAACGAACATTATATGAATGGTAAAGGAAATTTTTTGAACACCCATTTTCTTAATTACCACAAATAATAGATAATTCATCTGCAGTATCATTTTAAAAAAAATAAAATTTAAAAAGATGAATTAATAGGAATCTAAGCATGAAAGCATAGGTGCTGAATTAATAAAAAGACAAAAAAACATTATTTACAATGACACTCACTGGAAATTTAAGCGTTTTAACTTTTACATTTTACGTTAACTTTTACTTTTTTTTTGGTCCAGTTGTTGCTCATCTGATCGAAGAATAAGTCACTTTATCGTCATCAACAGTATCATGAACCTAAATGAGCAGATGGGAAAGAAATAAGTTTCAGCCCAGTGCATGCTGTAAATGCTCAATTCAGGATATAATTAAACAGATTTAAGTTATGTTTAGGTTATGAGGTGAATGACGGCATCCATTTTACTCACCCCAAACCTTTTAGCTTGAATTTTGCTGAAATTGACTCACAGAGTCAATGTTGCAAGATACGATTCGGCAAAAACTATTTTATTATTGTATTCTTATACAGAGAGCAGCTGAAAATAGACTGCTATAGATCAACTCAAACCTGGTCTAAAGTCTAAAGTATTTTTTTGTTGTTTAAAGAGCTTTGTTACTTACCACAGAGTCATTCGTCCCTTTGTTATCTGAAAAATAATATAGCCTTATGAAGCGGAATATTAGCGACTACGTACAGAACAAAACAGAGATGACTCATTTCGGTTTCTATATCGTGTGCACAAATTCAAGCATTGGTGAGGACCCTGGCTCACTGCACTTTGGGACACTTGTTTCAGTAGCAACAGGCAGGACAGATACTTTTTTACTCTTATTTAGTTTTTATGCGGTTTGAAAAACATTATGAAAAGACTTTGTCACATACTTTGCTACATTTCAAAATTCTAGTTTGTGTTCATGATTTGTCTTGTACCCACACTGTAAAAATGACAGTGATTTTAACTGTCATGAACCGCTCCTCTGTGGCTCTCTCTGACGGCCACCGGAGGGAACCCTCCCCAGAATATTAGCCCTCAGAACTCCATTTCCCATCATGCCATTTCTCAGCCTTGATTACCTGCCCAGGTGTACCTCATTAGACTGCTACCTGCTTGTACTCATTGCGAAGTCTTATCCTTGCCCCGGCTGGTAATTCTGAGCGTTTGTTCTATCGTTGTCGTCCTGTGTTTGACCTTGCTCTGTTTTTTCGTTTCTCCGATTGTTTGCTGCCTACCCATTGACCTATTGCCTGTACCTCGTCTCTGATTCTGTCTGCCTGCCTTGACCATTGCCTGACTCTGTTTTCGACTCTGCCTGCTCTGTGTTATTTTTGCCATTGTTACCGAACCTTGCCTGTTTGACTATTTTATTAAAGAGCACACACGAATGGATCCGAACGCTTCTGACTCCTCATTACATTAACAGTAAAAAAAATTTAAATGCTACGGTAAAAACTTTAGACAGTTTAAACAGTTAATGGTAAACTCCAGTAAAATTTACAGGGAAAAAACGTAAAATGGAACAATTTCTGCATTGCATTTCAAATTTAGCTTGAATTTGTTTTTTCTTTCTAAAAAAATGTTTATTATGGTTGTATGTTTTATGTAATGAATGTTTTTTTGTGTGCCCGCCCGCGCGGCGCTCCCTCCAGTGCCCGCGCCCGTGCGCTCCCTCCAGTGCCCGCGCCCCGTGTGCTCCCTCCAGTGCCCGCGCCCCGTGCGCTCCCTCCAGTGCCCGCGCCCCGTGCGCTCCCTCCAGTGCCCGCGCCCCGTGCGCTCCCTCCAGTGCCCAGCAGCCCCTGCGCTCATCCTCAGCTCACCATCTGGAGCTCGCCACGGGTCTGCCGGTCTCCAGCGCTGTCGAGGTTAGAGGATCCTCGCCTCACCGTCCCGCCGCCGAGTCCCGGACTCCTCCTCGGCTCGTAGACCCGTCGGCTCCCCCTGGGCTCCTAGCTCCCTCCTCTACACCGTGGTCCGTCAGTCCACCAGCTCCACCAGGCTCCATCGTCCCTCCGCCTCCGCCTTGTCTGTCGTCGACCATCCGTCGCCTCGGGATTCCTCTCCTCCGGCTTCACCTCGTCCCTCCATCCCACCGGCTCTGTCAGGCTCCTCTCCTTCCTCCAGCTTCACCTCAGTCCTCAGTCGCTCTGGCTCCGCCGCATCCTTCCCGTCCCCCATCTCCGTGTCAGTCGCCGTAGCCTGCGGCGTGGCCTTGGACCTCCAGCGCCTCGACGTCACCCTGGCTCTTCGGCTCTCCATCTCCGCCTCAGTCTCCTCCACCACCTGCTCCGCCGCCGTCGGTCGGCCCCATGGAGTCGATGGCTGCTCCTCCCCCATGGCTCCTCCCTCCGTCGGCTCCACCGTGGACCACCATAGCTGGGCTCTGGATCTCCTCCTGCTCCAGACTCCTCCTGTCTCCTCCCTGGCTCCTCCCTCTGTCTGTTCCTCCCTGGACTCCTGTCTGTCTGACCCCGGCTGGGGGACGTCCTCCATCGGAACCTCCTCCCAAGATCCTGTAACCCCAGTTCCCAATCGTTTTGTTTTTGTTGTTGTTCCTCTTTAGGTGCGAGGACGCACCTTCCGGGAGGGGAGGGTAATGTCACATCTTTGGACACTCTTTGTTTGTTTTCGTCTCATGCCATGTGCTCCCTGTGCCCTGCCTTCCCTCTGTGTTAATTGTATTATGGTCTGCAGCTGTGTCTCGTCATTTACCCTGTGTATTTAAGTCCGGTGTTTTCAGTTCCGTTTGTCCGATCGTCAAGGTCCATACCCGATGTCCATACCTGTGTTTGTCCTGCCAGCCTGTTCTACCTGCCTACCGTTTGTATCTTTGTTTTGCTATTTTGAGATTAAACCCATTTAAGTTCATTCAAAGCCTTGTGTGCTTTGTCCGCAAAGCGCTTGAACGTGACAACTGTTAACATTAGTGACGCTGAATCACACACCACTCATCTGGATATTTTAAGGTTGCATTCAAATGTGACTGCTATCAACTTGCCTCAACCGTAGACCGTAGTTATTTACTGTAAAATAAAAACGTAAAGAGATTGCTTACTGTAATGTATTTAAGATGATACATTGATACAAATGTAGATGATACACAATTTTAAAACGCATTCTTGCCAAACAGCATTCCATGGCCTCGTCTTTATTAATGGGGTGAAATACCACCGCCGATTACACCTTAAATGTCTCTTTTCAGAACTTTGTGTAGACTCCTAGTCATTCTTGAAACACTTACTTCCTTAAAATAAGATTTTAGGTTATGTCTTTCTGTAATTTCACTACTCTGATATTTACCAACCGCCACATTAAGCAAACAGATAAAACACCTGTTTTGAGTTGTTTTGTTAACTCACAGGTTTCTCTTTACTTAGGACTTCTCTCAAAACATTTATCTTATAATCACGCGCTTTGGACTTTATTGTCTGTTGCTACAAAATGGGAGAAATCCTAAAAACTCACCGGCTCTTTTTACGAATCACCCAGAGAATAAGAGCAGTAATGAGAACAGCTAATGTAGCAGCAATAATAATCCCAATCACCAAGGGAAGGACTATAGAGAGGGGCACATAAAGCAGAACATTACTGTAAACATATATATATACACACACACACACACACATTGAATAATAATTTTGATTAAGTTCATTATTCATGCATCAGACAAAAGACTAAAGGGTGTACTTTGGTCGTGTATAAACCAGACACTGATGTTGTGAGTCAGTGATGGTGCACCTGGTCGTGTAGGCTCTGACCTGAACAAAGAGGTGAGTCTTTTAACGCAGAGATGATTCCTGAGCCGGTGTGTCCGCCAGACCTGGTGTCGAGTCCAGTGGTGTAACTACAGATGGTGCAACTGCACTGGGGCCCATGCTGCAGCACTGGTTTCACTCCGGTATCGCTCACACCACGATTCTAAGGCAAATCCATCCAGAATTGTGGTGATAAAATGTCACTAAGTAAGGATTCACATTTAATCGAAAAAGTCGTGGAAAGTGAGAGGACATGGAGGAACAGGTGTTTTCTCTTACCCTTTGAGACGTGACATAGTAAAACGGTATTGTTTCATTATTTACCAATCATTGTTATTCGTCAATTTCAAATAATTCATACACTTGGACAATCAGCTGTTCAGCTTTTGACTTCTTCGGTTTTCTGAGTCAGCGTCGAAAAGATTAATCTGAATATTTAATTTATACTAAGTCTTTCAAAGTTTTAAAAACCTAAATGCACATTATTTGTAATTGTTTTTGAACTTTTTTATTATCTATGTAAGTCTACTTTTAGGATTTGGACAGAAGTCTTCACCTCAGTCCAGTGGAGGAAGGTCAAGACGATTCTAGGAGCCTGATGATGGAGGGGGTCCCTGAGGGGGAAAATATTTATATGATATCAAATAAAATCATGTTAAATATGACATAATGTTGCCATAACCTTCATTTATTAACTTAATCCCATGCTAGAAACATTTTTTCATAAAAGGTATACTATAATAATAAAGGTATAATAAAAGGTATATTATTTTTATGGAGACTGTAATAATGGCAGTTTTAAGCATAGAGTGGAACTTCTCTCAACAGAAGGCATGAAAAAAAGCATCTTTCAACACATTAACAATGAAAAAAAATAATGCAAATATGAGACACACTGTACTTGATATATATTTATATACAATTCCTTTTAAATTGACAAGGAAATACATTTATGAGCTAAAAACAACTTAAACATCTTTAGTATTAAACACATTAATATTTTGTTGTTTGCAACAAAAGCAAAACATGCAACATTTAAGAAGCTGAAAATTGTAAATAACCAAATATATAAACTGGGTGGTAAATGTTTAGAATAATTAAGTATTTTTAATTTTTGGAATATTTTTGTTCACCATTTATTTGATCAAAATAATTATTACAGTTTAAAATACTAAAAAAGGTAATAATATTACATTCATTAATGTTCTTTCTTCACATGTGTATAATTTTTGAAGGACTTAACATTTTTTTATTTATATTATTATTTATTTATATATTTCTTTACATAGATTTTTATCCAGAAAAAAATAGCTTTTTATGTAAAATTCACTTTATAAAAGTCCCGTTTCTAACTTTCCTTCATGAGGATAACGTGGATCATCTGACATGGTGTTAAACAATTAACATTGTTTAAGGTCCCGCTGTTCCCGTAGAATACCTCTAGACGAATTCTCGATCTCATAGGGTGTTACAGCTGGGGAGCAAGAAGACACACAGACGTATATTTTCTTACTCCAAAGTTTATTCCAGGATACAATGATTTATATAGGCATTTTCAGAGGGGGGTTTTACCCCTCTAGCCAATGAAACAAAAGATGACATATGTTGTATCCATGCCAAAAGATCTGCACTTATATAAGATAAGGAAATTATGAACATATACAAAATACTTTTGGACACAGAAAAACACTTCTTCTTGTCAAGTATCAAAAGTGTAGAGCAAACTCATTCAGTTTTATGACACCCTCTTCAGCTCTGCTCTTCCTGCTTCCCCTCCTTCTGCCCAATAGACTTGGCTTAAAGTTCATTAGGAATAAGGCATTATATGTCATGTGTCTTGTGAACCTATTGTTCTTCACTTTCATGTTCGGTCTCATTTGAAAGGTCTCAGTGCGATTGGTAAATTGTTCTCAATTTCACAGTAATCACTTATATTATGGAGAAGATTAAGAACTTGGTAGAACTGTGTTCTGTTGAGAAGGAGCTGTGTCCTCCTTTTGGGTCTCTGAATGTGTCCCAGCCAGGTGTGACACTGGAGCATGGGAACCTAAACACCAAAAGGTTTTTACAACTACATTTGAGATCTCTTTGTCTGGTCTGAGACCAGGTATACTGACCTTTTAAGTTTGTTTCATTTTGTTTTGTGTTATTTTTGTACTGCTGATCAGTTGTGCAAATGTTTATGAATTATACCACGTTTTTGAGATCTAGACTTCTGGCCACCAAACTGGCTTAGCATGCTATTACTTAGGGGACGCATAAAAAAATTACTCTTTTTGAGTCTATTGAGGAAATGGCTGCATTAAGGTAAGTGATCTACGGGGTAGCCTGGCCTAGCCTAGATGTATCGTGAGTCTGTTCTGGCCAAACAAGTTCTCTAAGCGACCCAGACTCCTAATGAACAATGAGTCGAAACTAGGAAGTATTATAGTTAATTAATGATGCAAATTTAATTACAACTAGAGGGATCAGCAGTTACATTTAAATAAATATATCTAAATCATGAAAGATTGAGTCAGATAAAATTGTGTAAAGGGTTAGAATTAAAATTGCAAAAGCAAAAGATTAATAAATATGAGTGATTTTTAAAGAGACGCAAGGAAACGACCGAACGCGCATTAACCTTCGACCGGGGTCTCTGAATTCCGTTCTTCAGAAAAAGGGGGAGCCTTACAGCAATGACAGTCTCAGGTCCAAGGTACCTTGGTTTACCCAGCTTCAGAGGTTTCAGACACCTTATTAACACCTGTTGGCCATGAGCAAAAGAGTGAGTTGGTCCTTCTGCAGGAAGAGGAGAGAGAGAGAAACGTCACCGTTTATGCCATTTAACGTTTTCACTAGGGAATCCACGTAATCTGCGATGATCACCTCCATGTCTCCTCTGGAAAAAGTACCAGTACGGCCTTTAACCCAAGGGGTTGGGAAAGGTCGGCCTATGATTATTTCAAATGTAGACAGTTTTGTTGTTGCTGAGGGGGACATTCGTATTTCTGCTAAAACAGCAGGCAATACATCAACCCAGTTTCGACCATTATCCATACAAGCCTTCGTAACATGATTTTTAATAGTCTGATTCATCCGTTCCACATTTGGCGCCGAATGTGGATTGTAGAGAATGTGGAAGTGCCAATCGATATTAAGCTCTTTAGCCAATAACTGTGTGACTTTAGAGGCAAATGGTGTGCCATTGTCACTCTCAATAGCTGATGGTATAACGAAACGCGGTATAATTTCTTTAGCCAAAACTTTTACTACTGTCTGTGCATTTTCTTTTCCACACGGGAAAGCCTCTGGCCATTTTGAAAAACGATCCACTATCACAAGTAGATATTTGTGATTCCCACACGGAGTCATCCGAGTCTATTTGCAAATGTTGAAGCGGCAATTCCGGTTGTGGAAGAGAATCATGTTTGCTGGCTTTGTGTATGTTTGTTTTAGCACATACCAAACAAGCATCTAGTAATAACAGGGTATTTTTGCTGACATTTTCTATGCAATACGATCGATTCAAATTTTGAATTACTCTTTCTTTTTGAAACGTGTGAAATGCCATGATAATGTCTACATAGCATGACGACAGCAGATGCAAAATACCTCTCAAAATATCTAGGTGTGGTCCGGTTTCACCTCATTTGCTGCCCAATGAGTCAAATCAGCTTGTGTAGGGTTAGCCTGTTACAGCTAACAGTGGCCACTCTCAGGATTTTGTCATACATGGAACAATTTGGCACCCAGGCTCTGCAATAGTTCACTAGGCCCAAGAAGCTTTGCATTTGCTTCTTCGTAGAAGGATGTTTGTATATAGCAATGGCCTTGATGCTCTCTTCAGACAGTTTTATTGTGCCTTGCGACAGTTCATGTCCAAGATAATTGACCCTCCTTTGAACCCACTGTATTTTGTCTTTGGATGCCTTAAAACCGGCCTCTGCTAGAATATTGCACACAATGGTGGAGGCAGTAGCACATGAGTCCTCAGAGGCTCCGGTAACTAGCAGGTCATCCACATACTGCAGCAAACAGGTGCATGGAGGTAGTTGTGCATCCTTGAGCGTCTAGTGCACTACCGCAGAGAACCAGGAAGGCGCATCGGTCAGACCCATGGGAAGTCGCTGGAATGTATATTAGGTGTGGTCAAAGGTGAATGCAAACAGTGGCTGCATTTCAGGATCTACAGGAACAGACAAAAATGCAGAGCAGAGATCAACAACTGTAAAATAAGCATTTGAGTGAGGAATAGAATTAAGTATTGTATGCACATCAGGTACAATAGGAGCTAATGGCTTAATCAATTCATTAATTTTTCTTAAATCCTGTGTTAATCGCCAAGAACCATTAGCCTTTTTAATTGGATTAACTGGCGTATTGCAGCAGGGTGAATGAGTGCGGATCAGAATGCCTTGAGCCAGTAACTGTTCAATAACAGGCCGAATTCCATCTTCTTTTTCCTTGGAGAGAGGGTATTGTTTACAATAAACTGGTGTGCATTTGAGCAGAGTAGCCTTGTATGGGCAGCCGTTAAAAAGGCCTGCTTCATCCTTACGCGCCGCCTAGAGCGAGGGTTAACAGCAGTCAGTTCCAAAGGAGCACATCCTGCATTGACAGTGAGAGAATACACGGCAGGAAACATGAGTTGCAGAGAATTATTGTCAAATGTAATATGAGCACCAAGTTTACGCAGCAAACCTCGTCCCAAAAGTCAAGACGGAGCAAAAAACTCAATTTCATCAATCAGTTCCTGTTCTGTAATTTCTGGAGGCGACGTTTTCGCATCCACCAATGCGAATTAGGATTACTTGTGAGATATCGTTCAGGAGTGTATTTTCTTTTCTTTCAGGTTCTCCCTTTTAGCATGTCTAATCATTTGAATGCATACAAACAAATTAATTCGAATGTATTCTTTAAACAGCCTTGTCAAATGTTTGTTTTTCCTCAGAGATTGTTACAGTAATGAATGCCGTGACGGTCAGCTTGACATCAGATGTGGGCGAAGAATATGGACGCCTACCTTGCTTCTTTGCTTAGCTTAAATGAGGACGCTTCATCTGACAGAGGAGGCTCACCGAAGATCTGCGGATCAATGACCCGTTCACGCAACAAAAGTATGGGTGAATTCAGATTGATTGGGACATTTTTTTCCAAGTCATTTCAATGACAGAAAATCTGAATTCAACCTACGTTTTATTCCATGCTACATTTCCCATCTGCTTGTCATGTCCACTTGTTTTTCCCTCTTTCAGAATATAGAACTTCTGTAAAGTTCTTTAAGAACTCTGTTATGTTCATTTCAGGGTGACGTCCATCTTTAGTTTATTTCTGGTTTTATGTCACAAATTGTCAATGGGCTCCATGTTTGTGGTCCAGTACAAACACATTGCCACCAGTCTTCACAGGTCAGTACGAGTTGCAAGTGATATATGAAGGTCCTGTACAGAGAAAAATGTCCACTAAGAAGCATTTACCTCATCATTCTACCTACAAATACATTTATCCATACCTCCATGCATCACTGCATTGCTCACGTGGTCCTCCAAGTGAACTGTAACAAGTCATTTTCTTCACTGGTGAAGAAAATCCTGGCAGAACTGCTCCGCATCAGGCTAGAACTAAAAGTGCACCAAAAACTGTCCTTGATCCCGTGACAGCCACAAAATACAGATACACTGGTTTCATTCAAATTAAAGTATAAATACACGTTTCCTAGAATTGCAGATGACACAGAAGAGTGTATGTACACAGCAAAAATTGGAGAGTTGAAATTTCGGTGTTAAACATCTTGAGTTAATTTCAACACAGAAAGAGTAATTTTAACACATTTAGAGTAAAATGGCGTTTGGTGTTGGAGTTATTTCACAGAGTTGATTATCAGTGTTAAAACAACTCTGTAAAGATGTAATTAGACTCTGCCCACGCAGTTCAAATCGCTACAAAAACATTCGTTTTACAAACTTAAAGTGATAAAATATAGAATAGAGCGCATTTAAAACATTCACCTGATGCGTTTATGTAGTCTTTAAGACTTTTATATGCAATAGGCACGTTGTAGACATGACAGTACATTGCACAGTACTTTTTTTCCATTGTCGATTAAATATTTTATTTTTCTTAAAATAAATAATCGGCACTGTAGATAAAAATGCGTCTGTACATTGTGATATTACTGCGTAAGCGATGTTGTGCCTCCATCCATCCATACAGTCCTTTTTCATTTACACCTATTTACAATGTCAAAGTCTTTTGCATGTTCCAGGTAAAACGTTGGTCGAGATAAAGTAGAACAAACAGCAGAAGTACATGAAGCTGGATTGCATTGAAGGGTGGTTTGACTTCATGCAATTTCATCTGAAAGGTTGTTTTTTTACTTGAGAGTGTTTCTCTTTTAGTGTTATTTTAAAAGTGTTAATTTAACACCAGAGAGTGTGGAGCTATATAAACTCAGAAAAAGTGTTGAAATCAACTCTGTGGGAGTTAATTTAACCCTGGATTTTTGCTGTGTAGTTTGCATTCTCACGAATACTCTCCAAAATGGTGCTCCAGTGCCGAATTTTTTGAAAAAAGCTGTTATTTTTCTCTGCATAAAAAAAGTTACCGGAGTTTAGGGTTGTTCTGGATACACTGGTGCCAGGCGTGTGAGTATTTGGCACCGGTGCTCTCTAGCCAGTGGAAAACGCATCTTTTGAAGCTCGCCAGTCGAACTAATTTCAATCAAGCAAAAGCACCGGCTCTGAACTAGCACCCGGTTCATGCTGGGGGTATTAGAAACCTGAATCATCAAAGACACCTGAAAGAACCTGAGAGGTGCGACTTTAACCACAGGCGTGCATTGTTCCTGAGATGCCCATCTTTATGAGGGTGCACAGGAGGATCTGGTGGTCAACTGTGTCAAAAGCAAAATAATGTCACATGGTAATTCAAGTTTAATTTATTCTATTAGGTTTAGAGTTACCTTTAGAGACATGACATATTGTGTCTTATTCAGCAATCGTTATTATACATCAATTTAAAATAATTAATGTACAGGCCACATATCCTTTCAGTTATCGGGTGCTCCTGTGAGGTTTCTCAACAATTTGGTTCTCCTTCGAGTGAAAACGTTCTGCACTGTTGCCTCCTACTTCACTTTTGCAGTTGCCAATTCTGCACATTTGTCAAGATGCTTGTGAAGTTTTTGGATGTCTTCTACTTCAAATCACTCATGGGTACTCAGAGCACAGTGTGAAATATACTACTAATAGACCATTTTGTTTGATAACGTTGCTGGGATGCTGATGACGATTTAATGAGGTTCTCATCTCCAGCCTTGAGAACATGACGACGTAAAATGTAATTTACTTTTAACAGCTTTTCAAAGCAAGTTCTTATTTTAGTTAAATCATGCTGTCTCCTTTACCGTCTCAATGACCTTCATAAAGTATAAGAATAGGTTAGGCAGGTTATTTGCTGTATATACTCATGCTTTGATGCATCATGTTTGCTATGAAGAGACTGGAAACAGGCAAAAGTCATTGTGAACAACATCTGAAACCTTAATGTCGTGCATATGAAACATTTTAAGCATGCCATCTTCAGTTCTAGAGCCTGCAGATGTTACCAGTGCTGCAAGGTCAAGAACTGACTTCCTGCCATGGTGTTGATTGGTTTAGATGAGCATCTCTTCATATGTCTCCACAACTCCACAAAAACATCCACTTGCAGTGGACACAGTGCTCATAACCTTTATAGCCACATTTAGCTTTTGGCTTGACTTTGAATGAAACCGATCCATTCTTTTGGACTATTATTGTTGCGCAAGAAGATTCCCGTGTTGGGAAACTTTTGAAATGTCACTTGTCCTCCTTTATAAAGTGTCTCGCTATTTTAAAAAGGTTCCAGATTCCAGTAGGAATCGTGGAAGGCGGATGAGTTCTTGGAGACTGGAGAAACCACGGAAGCATCTTCTCTAGTCAATTTTTGACTTTGGAAGTTGTTCCTTTCCTCTATAAAACTGCATAACTGCATCCTCTATAAGGCTGCAGCTGAGCTATAGGCACAAAACAACAGTCATTCTACACACAAACTGAGCTCTGAGCATTATTTTAGCACTAGTACTATGCTAACATTTACCTCTTCACATAGAAGAGCATGTATCCGTTCATGGCCATGTTACTTGATGCTTTTGATTCAATTCAATTAAATTCAAGTTTATTTGTATAGCGCTTTTTACAATGGCTATTGTTCCAAAGCAGCTTCACAAAAGCAAATCATTACACAACAAAAGCAAATCATTCCACAGACAAAAGCAAATCACTACACAGCAGGTTGAATTACAATACAAGAAAATTGAAGATAGAATTAGTCCAGACGGAAGGTTAAGTTTTCCTCGGCGTCATCGCAGGAAGGTCATCTCCTCACTGGGTCCACTGGAGAGGCTCGGTACCTAGATGCCTCGGGATGTGCATCCCGAGGTGGAGACAAAAGGATAATTAGCGTAGCGACCATTCATACTATTGGGAATCACAATGTACTGTAGCATAGGTTTATGTGAATCTTTATGAGTATGCTTTGCTAAAAGATATGTCTTTAGCCTAGACTTAAACTGAGAGAGTGTGTCTGATCCCGAACATTTGCAGGAAGGTTATTCCAGAGTTTGGGTGCCAAATGTGAAAGCAGCGCTCGACCACCTTTAGTAGACTTTGCTATACGAGGAACTACCAGGAGCCCTGAGTTTTGAGATCTTAAAGAGCGTGGCGGGTTGTAGCGAGACAGAAGGCTGGTCAGATAAATGGGCGCTAAACCATTTAGAGCCTTGTAGGTCAGTAACAGTACTTTATAATCAATTCTGAAATTAACAGGCAGCCAGTGCAGGAGGATAAAACTGGGGTTATATGATCATATTTCCTTGTCCTGGTAAGAACTCGGCGGCTGCGTTCTGCACTAACTGAAGCTTGTTTATTGAAGATGCTGGACAACCAGCGAGCAGCGCATTACAGTAATCCAGTCTAGATGTCATGAACGCATGAACTAGCTTTTCTGCATCTGAGAGAGAGCATGTGTCTGAGTTTAGCAATATTTCTAAGATGATAGTAGGCAGATTTTGTAACATGAGTGATATGGTGTTCGAAGGACAGGTTGCTGTCCAATATCACACCCAAGTCTTTAACTGTCGGAGTAACGTTTATATCACATCCATCTAATTGTAGTTTGAGCTCAGAAATTTGCTGTAAACATGAATTTGGTCCGATAAGAAGCACCTCTGTTTTATTAGAGTTTAATAGAAGAAAATTTTTGTTTTATGTCTTTAACACACTCTGTTAATTTAGACATTTCTGATAACTCATCAGGCTTAGATGAAATGTATAGCTGTGTGTCATCTGCATAACAGTGGAAATTAACCCTGTGCTTTCTAATAATGTTCCCCAGGGGCAGCATGTATATCGAGAACAGTAAGGGGCCTAAAACTGATCCTTGAGGCACACCACACTTCACAGGCATTATACTAGAACGGTCTCCGTTTATATCTACAAATTGATAACGGTCTGATAGGTATGATTTAAACCACTTTAAAGCCTGTCCCTGTACACCAGTGGTGTTTAAACGCTCCAGGAGAATATTATGATCTAAAGTGTCAAATGCAGCAGTGAGATCCAATAAAACTAGTAGCGAGACGCAGCCTCGGTCAGAGGCTAAGAGCAGGTCATTAGTGATTTTAACTAATGCGGTTTCTGTGCTATGGTGCGGTCTAAAACCTGACTGAAACTCCTCATAGACGTCATTCATCTTTAAGAAGGAGCATAACTGCGCTGACACAATTTTTCTAATATTTTTGATATAAATGGGAGATTTGATATCGGTCTGTAGTTAGATAGTCCATTAGGATCAAGTTGTGATTTTTTGATCAGAGGCTTAATAATTGCTAATTTGAATGGGTTGGGAACGTGACCTAATGATAGGGAGGAGTTAATAATATTTAGAAGAGGTTCACCGGCAGCTGGTAATATATCTTTCAGAAATTTAGTTGGAATAGGATCTAATACACATGTGGCAGACTTAGACTTAGTGATTAGTTTATTAAACTCTTCCTGTCCTATGGTTGCAAAACACTGTAACTGAATTTGCTGGGTACTGAGTAGGGCTGGACTATAGGACAAAGTTAAGGGTTGATTTTGACCATCTGGTTCTTTTGATACTGGTGTCACTGCATTCCAGGAGAGACCAACTTTAGTCTGATGCTGAATGAGTGACTAAGTCAATAAAACAACGGGAAGAATCTCTTACCACAATACTAACTGCTGCCCAGATGAGACACTCACTGCAGGAGCATTCAAATGAAGATGCCTAGAGAAAACAAACACAGATGTCAGCCAATCAGAAGTTGCATACTCCTTCTGATGTGATTTAATTAACATCACTCACTTTGAAGTATTGCCGCAGGTTGTCAGTGAGGATTCTTTGAGGACTGATCAGTGAGAGGTAGTTGGAGTCCTCTCTGAAGCTCCTCTGAAAGCCACAGCTTAAGCGGCAGAAGAACATCAGCAACGCATGTAATGTTTGAGTCTGAATGCAGGTGTGGGCGCGTGATGCTACCTGTCACAAATGTGGAGTCGGCGAAGCTGGAACTCGCCCTCATCTTTCAGATGGGACAGGCAAACCATCAGGAACCAGAAATAAGAGATGATAAGAATAAAAGTCTGAAAGTAATACATTTGAGCATGAATACCCAGTCATCATCTCCCTCACTTGCTGATGGTCTCCCAAGACATCAGGATTGAGAGATTCAATGCAGGTCTTCAAGGTAGACAAGAGCTTAGCATTCAGATTCTTGCTGTAGCCTGTCAGCCTGACCATGTGCAGGTTAGTAAGTGCCCTAGAAAGTAAAACATTAGTTTTTTTTGCTTTGAAACGGTAATCTTAAATATAATGTTGCATAAATTAAGTGTTGGTACCTGAGCATTGTGCTTCCCTCATTCCACCGCTCCTGATGGGAATACATCTTACATGAAAGGAGCACATGTAGTATAAATCCTAAATTGGGAAAACCGTGATGGGATGTCTTCAGTTAAAGGCTGTCTGTGAAAAGCATGTATGTAAGTGAGTGTGTATGATCAATCAAACAATGAATTATACTCCTTGTTTAAAACATTTTAAGTGTTTAAGTAAACTTCTCTAACCTTCGAGAACTGTCGCGGCCTGAAGTTCAGCCAGCAGATCGATCATCTCCCTCTCTTCAGATGTTGAAGCCCACGTTTCGCTGGTAGAGGTCAAACCTCCGCTGGTCTCCAAATCTGATTCTTTCCTTTCTGGAGGTACAATCAACGCTGGGAGAATTCAAACCTTCACTGGTTTCCAGATCCTATAATTTGCAAAAGCTGACACAAACTCACTAACGTCTGATAACTTACATTTCCATAGTTTTTACCCTCTTGGTGAACACCTTGGCGTTTAATGGTGAGTTTTTGGCTCAAGGACTGCATTTAAAGTCACGTTCAAGCTTTTCTTTTTTAACCATAGAGGCCTTGTCATGTTAGAAATGAAAAGGGTCCTGTCCAAACTGTTGCTATAAAATTATAAGCACACAATATTCCGTAGAATATCATTATATGTTTTAATATTAAAATAGTCTCTTTTCCTCTATCCCAGTTCAATATTCCTCTTTTGATAAAGCAAAGTCGTTATCTTGCACAGCTTAAAATTGAGTAGCGTGATTAGTAGTGATTTTAATTTTGGATAAACCGTTCCAATAAGATTAACAATAAAAGTTACAGTACAACACAAAACCTACCTCCACATTCAATTTCTTGAAGGAGGTCCTGAAAGTAGTTTTCTCCCTCATTTCAGGAGCAACATTGATGAGAATATAGTCTGCATCTGGCTGGAAAAACAGTGTTTTGTGAGAACAGCAACAAATTGGTTAAAAGAAAGTGGTTGAACTAGGTATTGCAGTACAAATTCAAAATATTGGAGATGTCTTACTTTAGACTTGATGCACATGCAGGTTGCCAGATTCCCGCTCTGTCCCCTTTCCTTTGCCAGCTTCCATGACAGAAATAAAATACGCTGTTTTCCGCCAAACTGGCAACCCAGGGTTCTGAAGCAGTTCTGAAGGTTAACCGGTTCAATTTAATTTGACTGAATGTCTTCAGAATTCTTTCTTTATCACACAGTCTACGATTTTCAGATAAAATCAACCGTGACACGTGGGAGGACTCATGAAGTTCTGATCTTCAGAATCGCCCGTGTCACGTCTGCTTTAAGAGTAAAAGCAGTTTGCTGAAAAACTACAAGTTACTATATCGCCCATGTACTGTAATGTTTCTTTCATGTGTGAGAAAATCCCTTACATGGACAAATGCATCAAATATAACTATAGCTGAACAGCATGCAGATAGCGATGCTTGAATTCATGAATAATAAAACTGCAACGGTGTTATACAGTGATTTTGGAGCAAAACGGTATGGATATGAATAAAGCGCACTGCACGTGGTCGCACTGTCCTTCGAATATCGAGAATAATATTCTCACACATCTAAAGTGCGCGCACAGAAAAAGCGGTTGATCTATAAGCCAGATGCATGTAACAATACGTCTTATTACAATGTTGTTTTTAGTGCTGAACTTATTTTAGCGTCATACATTTGGTTTAACTGCGCTGTTAAAGGAGGTGATTTTTACCATTCATCTGAACTGTGTGAAAGTGTTTTAGATGCTTACATTGTTCTCGCTCCATCCATGCAAAAACTGCGTCCTATCAGCCAAGTTTCTATTTCCTGCTGTGTAACAACAACAGTATTAGAAAAGAATTGCCTATTAATTCTGCAGTAACACCTTATTAGTAATGCATTAAGTAAAATATAAGTGTTACCAAATATATGTGTTTTCTTCTCTCTCTGATTACATTAGGTAGATCTTCAAGTGTGTAACGCAACCTTTAGGCAAATCTAAAGTGTGCTGTAATGCAGCTCTAGCTCAAAATAAAATAATATTTTGAGATTTCCGACACGGCAAGGATTGTTGTACAGCGATGAGCTCGACTTACCAAGAATTTGGCCATTTCTTTATCGGTCAGGTCATCACATCTTCTTGAGTCGACCAGAGAAGATCATCTTCAGGCACCTGCAGAATGATGCATCTGAGAAAAAACAGGGGACACGTACAAAAAATAAATACGATCCTTATAACATAGAAAGGTTGAATTTAAATAAAGTGACCTCTAATTAAGTACAAATACAAATTATAGACCAAGGAAACAATGCTATAATAAACATTGTAGGAATAAGCGAAAAAATACAAATATTTAGGTACAGTAAATAAATTAGACACACTAAAAATTACTAGAATGTATATTCAATATTTATTATTAATGAGTGACAAAATGCTTAAAGTATCAAATAATAAGTCAAACTTTCAAATGGCTTCTGGAAATTAAATTCTCCAATTTAATTTAGCGTTAGCAAAACAATTTCCGTTAATCATCACGATATAAACCTAACAAACCCCTCAGATTTGTCGCGGAAAAAATTATTATTTTGAAAAATTATGAACTGCTCTTCGTTAAATCGTTATAAAACTGTGATATTATTCGAAATATTAACGTTATACACTATAAGACATTACCGTGTCCCAGGAAGTTCACGCACCGATACCACGTTTAAAGGCACGGACGTTACGTTCGATGCACGCAGCGTGTTTAAGTCACAATATACTTTTATACTAATATATTTAATATATGAATGGAGCCGGCTGTGAAATTCAAGCACGCGCCTGTTTAGAACGGTTCAAAAACAAAACAAGAAGCGCTGGCGGGTCGGGCGTCTCGTGACATCGAGGTATGACGTCACAAACCACGCGTTCAATTCGAACTTTTGAATCGCATTTCTTGCGCCGAAAGTGTAGAGTATCGACGGATGGTTGTTCTCACCGAATGCTTCAGTCGACATAACATTGTACTGACACTAACTCCTTTTGGTTTATAATATAATCAAACAGTGTTTTATGGAGTTTAGTGAAGTTGAGAGAGAAAGAGTGATGATCGTGCCTTACTTCAGACGTGATGTCTGACTCTGTCAGCATTAAAGAGACAGCTGACAAAAAGCCTGTCAAGGCAACAACAACAAGAGATTCAGGAGCGTTGGCTCAGATAATGCAGGACCCATGAAGGTTTGTCCTTCAAACGATGTGGAGAAACAGCCCAACAGGTGAGCTGGTTATTGTAGGTGCATTTATTAACATTATTTTCTTTCCCAAAAATCAGAATCTGTAGTCAGAGATCTGTAGCCTACCATTGATTTTTCTTTATTTTAGAAAAAACCTGCAAAGGAAAAGAAGATGAAAGGAGCCTGTGCTGTCTTTCGGAGAGTATGGAAGGCTGTAGCGTCCTTTCTTTTGCTGTGATCCAAACCGAGTGGTGAATATTACACCACAGCCGGATCAAGATGAATCAGAGCTGACGCCTGTCCCCGAGTCCTCCCAGAATCGCACCGACGGCCCACAACGCAGATCCTGAGCCGATGTGTCTGCCAGGCCAGGTCTGTGAAGATGTTCAGAAGAGTCGTCGTGGTGTGCCAGGTCCCTCCAGGAGCGAGCAAATACCTGGACGTAGAAATGGCTGATTCCGAGTCATCACCTGTGGCTGATCCCTCCCTGTTCTGATCTGGGTGATGGTGAGTCATAGTTACTTTAGGTTTCTATTATTTCTACCATCTGTTCTCTATTACCACGCACTGCTGTAATTCATTGCATGTAACTTTTGTTGTATTATTTATCTCCATTTTAGAAAAGCTTAAAAAGTGGAGGAAGGGGGAAAGCGATCCGTCGTTCTTCAGGAGATTCAGTAAGGCTGTAAAGCACCTCCTCCTCTGCCGTGACTCGAAGATTGTCCGGAGTTCGACACCACAGGTGGATCCAGACAGTGATGAGGACTTAGCAGATTGTGCCATTTCTTTTGAGCCTGAGCCAAGCTGTCAGACCGGTTCTGACCAGGCCTGTGAAGCTTTCTCAGTCCCCCCACCTGTGCAAGAGGCCAGTGCAAATCCAGCCACTCCAGCCACCCAGCTAATCCAACCACTCCAGCCAATCCAGACAATCCAGCCACTCCAGCCAATCCAGCATTGCCGCATGAGCCAGATTCTTGGATTTGGGAATCAATCTGCAATCCGGTGAATCATTATTACCTATATTTCTCTTGCTTTAAATCAGAATTCAGACTGTAAATCTGGTACTGTAACTTCTTTCCTATCTGTTTTTCAGGTAGAGCACCTGTCTCTTTTATTGGGAGATTTTCTAGGACGTGGAAATTATGGCAGGGTGTAGAGGCAACCTACCTATTTGGTGACAAAGCAGCGGTAAAAGCAATTTTATTGACTTGCATCATCATTTTGCTTCAGATGTGCAGAGATGTGTATCCACTGTTGAGATCCTTTGATGTGTTTGGAGAAATTAACTTCATTTTGCCATTCACAGGTTGCCGTGGAAGTACATCCAAGCGCCAGAGTGACCATTATCTTCACCTTGTAAAGTTGACAAATCTAAGGATTGAGTGACTATTGCTGTCAATACCTGTAGCTAACATAAAGCAGAAATGAAACAGACAACAGAGATTTAAGTGCAAATCTAAGCAGAATGATGTTCATCGTCCAAGTAGTGAATTGTTTTTTTTTTTTTTCTCTCTTTGCCTCTCTCTCTAGGCTGGTCGTTCCAAACCCGTGCTTGCAGAAGTGGCGATGTTGTTTCAGGTTGGGAAAACCTCCATTATGCCCTAACGTCATCAAATTCCATGAATGGACTGAGGAAAAAAATAGCGCCGTGCTCATCATGGAGTACCCTAAACCTTGCTGTACCTTGAATGAGTACATCAAGCGCTACGAAGCCCATCAATGAAGAGAAAGCATGCTTGTTAATCCGCCAGTTAATCCAAGCTTTGAAACACTGCGTCCACGAGAAGGGTCTTCCACGCGCGACATCCATGGGGAACATCCTAGTGACTCCCACTCACTGGAGCTCAAGCTGATTGACTTTGGCCACGCTCAACTGATCAACCACGGGGCAATCTCAGCAGTCAATATCGAGGTGTGTTTTGTGATCGCGGTGTTGCCTTTTGATAACGCCATTGTTCGATGCTAAAAAGCGTTTCTCTTGCAGGACCAACGCTCTGCACCCCACCTGAGGTCATGAGGATTCCCGATTCCACGCCCGCCCGGCGTATGTCTGGGCTGTGGGCATGATTCTCTTCTGAATCCTGCATGGATATCTGCCCTTTAAAAGCAAAGACAAAATACTGTGTAACTGCACTCCCCGTCATACAGACTTTTTATCCCCAGGTAAACTCAACAGACCTCTTTACTCTACGGGTGTAGCAAGTAACGTGTGTAAAGATTATTTACCCGATTATTTAATTTGGTACATTTGAGAAGTATGACTAACTCCGCGCTCCCCTCTGAAAACTTTACAGAATGCCGTGACCTGATTTACCAGTGTTTCACCCGCCAATCCAGCTGACAGACGAGGCTACAGCATCTAGAACTGCACAGGTGGTTTTACTAACTAGACAGCGGATCCTGTGCTTCAACCGGACTTAACGAAAGTTGTTAAATGGGGATGTAGTAACATTTAAGTGAGATGCAACTGCTGCTAAGAACTGCAATAAAGAATGTCCGTGTGGCAAATATAGATGTTTAATCAATCTGCTTTTATTTTAACAGTTTCTTTTTTAAAAGAAGAGATAGATTCATAAACTTAAAGAGAAGAGAAAAGAATGAGTGACGCCAAATCAAAAGAAAATATAAAAGCTAAAGTGATCCTAATAACTAAGGCCCCAACCCAACTAATCTAACTAACAGAAAGAGAATGTAGAAACAAAACCTAGATCTTCAGCGCATCCGACGCCCAAATTAACTACACTACCTAATAAAACAAAAGTACACGGGTGGCTGTCACCCTAACCTAAATATAAAATGAAGTGAACTAAAATTCAAACTAACTTACCTACCCCTCTCTCCAGCATTCACTCAAACAGGTCACGAATGGCGCAGCCATGCCGAAAGCTACCAATGCTAACAGCATATTAAAGCTTATATATAGTTCACTCCAAATAGTCTCTAGAGTTAAGCAGAAATTGAATTGCCTTCGTGACACAAATTAATAAAAAGGGTAACAAAGTAAGTCTTAAATTAACAAAGTAATAACCAAAAAAGCGACAAAAGACGGTTTGCCACAAGATTGGAAAGCCGCCCGCTGGCTTAATAGCAGGACGACTGACAAACGCCCAGGCAGCACCAGGCGCTTTTTAAAGTGGTAGGTCCGGCCTGATTGGTTGCTCCAAAACTCAGTCGTCACCCAATAGGGAAACCTAAATATGAGAAAAAGTAGAGGGAGAGAGAGAACAACAAATACAAAAGCAAACAAATACGCAGGGCGTAACACCTCTCAGTAAAAAAAAAAACACGATTTTTTTCTCCTTTTCCTTCACAAAATTAGTTTTTAAACAAATTTACATCACCACAAGCTCTAGATAAGGCATCAGTAACAATATTTTCCGAGGCCTTTTTGTGTTTAATCACCAAGTTGTAACCTTGGTACGATTAAAGACCAGCGCGATAACTGCTAGTTATGATTATACATGTGCGCTAGAACAGCAAAGGATTGTGATCGGTGAACACAATTACAGGCATGTTACTTGAGCCAATGTACACATCAAAGTACTTTAAAGAAACCATCAAAAGACCAGTGTTCTTTCTCAATTGTGGATAGTTTAACTGATGTTTATTCAACTTACGCAGAAGAAAACACACACAGATGTTCGATCTCGGCAAAGAATCCTCCTGGATCAGCACAGCACCGCATCAACCGTAACTAGCATCAATTTCTAATGTGAAGGACTTGGCTGTCCCGAGAGCAATAAGAACAGGTGCATTGTACAACAATGCCTTCACATTGTCAAAGGCAGTTTGACACGCATCGCTCCATTTAAATGGACACAAGGACTGAGAAGGGATGTAAGAGGATTAATTGACAGTTGAGAAGTTTACAAAAGTTTCGATAACAGCCTGCCATTCCCTAAAACCTACACAGCTCTTTGCGCAAGGCAGGAGCAGAGAACTCTGCAACAGCAGTTACTTTTTGCCTCCACAGGTCTTACTTGTCCTTGCCCCACTTCCCTCCCCCAAGTATGTGATCGTAGCTTGTCAAGGTTAGCAAGGTTTAATGTTAGCGACGCATCTGCAGGGCGATGCAAATACCTCTCGCGAAGTTGACACATGATCCTCCCAGTCAGTGTGAATAAATCACAAGATCGTCTAAATAGGCATTACAATTTGAATACCAGAAAGTACCATATTAACAAGTCTCTGAAATGTTGCATACAGTGCGCATAATCGTCAGATGCTGAAAGCCATTACATAACATTGCATAAAACTATCCAGTGTCAGCAAATGCAGACATATCTGATGCGCGAGCGGTGACAGCTGGCACCTGCCAATACCCTTTCAGCAGATCCAGGTTTACTAACAAACTTTGCAGTACCAAGAGTGTCAACGCAGTCTTCCATACGTGGCAAATAGAAAACAGTCAGGTGTGGTCAAGCATTCACTGATGATATTTGTCTCGTCAGCAGATCCATCACTTTTACTAACAAGTAAGCGCGGTGGACTTCCACGTCTGTAACCCATTCTCCAAAGATACTTAACTTGGTCTTTCGCGACGTTTCAGTGCATTTATTCTATAAGCATGTTGCTTAATTTGGAGCAGAATTACCTCTACATCAATATCATGCTGTAATAATATTGTTGGTAATGGTAGGAACATCATTAAATAAATAAAAGGAAATGCATTAATTAGCTGTTCAATATCAGCTCTCTGAGGATCTGAAAGATGTGTTAAAGCAGAACTTAAGTTAACCAAAACTTCCAGAATTCCTAAGTCTGCACACTTTGATATGTAAATGTCCGAACATCACAAGTAAGAGCAAACGCTTACGAGATTGAGCGTTCTCGGTTCCAATTATACTCACAGCGTTGGTGATGACTCTCTTACACAATAAGCTTTTTGTGTGCATATTGATGCCGACACACACTGAGTTTCTTTCTGAAGCATCAGGCGTTACGAATTCACGTAGAGTCTGTGTATCACTAAGCTTCTTGAGCACTTCCTAATGGACCTGAAAAACGTGCAGACAAAGGTGGAACTAACCAACAGGCACAAAGAAAACAAGCACTCTTGATCTCTCTTTTGTGCTTGACGCGGGAATGTGCGTACGACCAAGCTGGATCTTTCCGCCAGTGATTTATGCGTGATCTGACGCTAAGAAGACTGAATGTGCCATCGTACATACATGAATTAAAATGCTCACGTAAACTGTGCGTGTTTACGACGCTGCAGCACCAGTTATTTTAGAGTCAGTATTTCAAGAAGATAGTATATCTTCCTTAAGCATCTTTCTTGGACCTTTCACCGTATGTGTTAGGAAGGCAGGTATTGACATTTTGCACCTTTGACCCTTCAGTTTTCAGCTTCCATCTGGTATAACATTGTCTTGTTCTAGGTCGTGACATGACACCCAGCCTTCTATATAGTAACTTAGATTGGTATGGGCGCCTAGGGGAATCTGAAGGAATGAAGATTCTGGATGCCTCCAAAAAGATATGTGATTTAACATGTCTGGAGTCTTGTTTTGCCAGTTGTTTTTATTTATCTTGCTCTGTCTCTTTTCTCTATAAATAAAGTAACTTAAGTATCTGAGCTTTGGAAGGCAAAGCAGGCAGGGGAGGCAAAAGGAGGTTAAGGAGAAATCCTACTTCTCTCACACAGTAAATCACAAGCATACTCATATGCAAGCTAAAAAATCTAGAAACTTGTCTTTGTGTTTTATTTCGCCTTGAGTTGATCCTCTCTTCCTGGTAAAGAGCCGTTTTTGAGTGAAATAGTCTCAAGAAAAGTGCCCAAACACTCAAGTCAACAGGACTAAACCCCCTGACTATCTTGCCTCAGCTTCTCTGACAACAAAGCAGTACTCAAGGGTAATGTTCTCATCCTAATCTTTAAGTGGGTCTCCATACTAGTATTTCACACATGGATTTCATTGTTTGATGAAATCGCTCCAGTGTCTCTTTCTTCAACTTCTGGATGATACACGCTTGCAATTCTGTGAGAAGCTTTAGAGTCTACCAATATTTGAGAAAAAGCTTGGACAGAAAATTTGTACCTTCGGATTAGTTCTACAAATACAATTCTAGGTAATCTAAACATTGAAAAGAATTTCCATGACGCTTAACGGTGATTATAGGAGCGATTATTTTCTGCATGGCGGGATCGCTTCACAAAAAACGTGTTACAAGTACACATTGTCGACTAACAGGTGTACTGATTCCCAGTCTTTATTCTAGGCAGGGGACCAGCCGCACCGGCGATAACGCGAGAGAAGGCCTCCCAATTACAGGAATAAGAACAAGCGGTGCGGCATTGGAATGACTCTGATTAAAACTCCCTAAAAATTGGCAAGTGCTACAGGTTCTCATAATATTTTTGATACGTTAGATTTTAATCTGGGCCACACAAAATACTTTTCTGAAATCCTGTAACACTCTTAGAACAAATAATCTAGTGAACAGTAGACCAGTTATCTAAAATTCTTTCCAAAATATTTTTACACCACATCTGCACTTCAGTAATCCATTATATATAATAAAACTATTTTTCGCTTCACTTACCATTTTCACAAAGAGATAGCAGAAGAGAAGGACATATACATGTGGTCAAATCCAGCTTTTGAGCTGGGTGATAATGTTATACTCGAGTCACTGGTAATTTTACGTTGTTCAGAACTAGATCCAGTTTTCTGTCTGGCTTAGCTTCACTAGTCATCAAATATTAAGGCTCCATAGAAGGTACCACAGTGCTATAGGCCAAATCAGTAGCATCAGCTAGTTCTATTTAGTCTGGGCGCGCGGAGCATGGTACAGACCAGGAAAGACTTCAGGAAATCTTCCTGGACATTTCATCACACCAGTCAAGCAAATCGGGAAATCTCTAAAACTTCTATATGAGGACTCACCCTTCCACCGCTACATTGCTATCAAAGAATAAGTTTCACCCGCAAACAGGTGCAAAATTTTTCACACTCCCACTTTAATTATTCCCTGTAAAGCAACTCTGAGCTTTAAATAAATCTGATGCAAGGGAACTCTGACGGTCTTCATTCTAATACCCTCGGATCAAAACATAACTAATAAGCAGAAGGTTTGATCAGAAAAGAGGGAAACGCTGGCTTTAGGCTGCACAAATGGTGGTTTGTATGGTAACAGTATCCACGCAAGTGTAAGCTGTAAAGATTTTGAGTTGGTTTCTTGAAGATTACTAGTGACTTCGCCGCCCTAGTGGCGGCAGGCCAGATCGTTCCCACCATCGAGGAATAGGTCAGGTGAAGGTCTTGCCAATATGATTTTGCAATTTTTGGTGAAGGCTAACAAAGATATTGCTTATTTACAGAGAGCAGAGCGTGTAGGGGAAACTGGAGGGAACATGTAATCTAAATTAGTGAGTGTGGGTACGAGGGAGCTGAGCCTGTCGTGATTGTCCTGCAGGCCAGCATCAGGGATTTGAATTCTGATGCGGGCATCTATAGGAGCTCCAGTGCAAACGAATGAAGAGGAGTGTAATGGGCCCTCCGCCAGTTCGTTGGAAGACCACCCTTGCACGGGCTGGCATCTCTGACCCTACCTGAAAGAGGTCTGCTGGCATGGCTGGAGGCCAGCAAGGGAGGGTGCATTGGCGGTAGTCAAGTCTACTCCAGGACTAGTGCCTGGGCTAGAGGATCGCAATGCAGCATGCTCACCAATCACGGTCTGATTTTCCTGATATTTGGCGCAGCAAAAACCTGCAAGATCGAGCGTTTTTGAGAGTATGCTCCAGTGAAGTTAGCTGATGCGTCAATGATCACTCCAAAATTTCTAGCTGACCTAGAGCGAGGATGCAGTGGCGAGCCTGGCTGAAGAAAGATAGTTTGTGCTGCTTGTATGTTGGGATGGCGGAAAAAGCGAAGACTCTGCTTTTGTGAGGTTTAACTGCAGGTGATGATCCTTCATCCAGACTGAGATGTCGTTTAGGCACGCCAAATCGTGCAGAAAGCGGTGTGGATCAAATCTGGTTAAAGGGAGATGGAGTTGAGTGTGATCCAGCGTGGCAAGTGATATGAAGCCATGCTTCAGAAGACAGAACCAGTGATGTCATGTAGATGGAAAAAGCAGTGGCCCAAATGTGAGCCTGAGGCACTCCAGGGAGAGATTTGGTTAAAGACAACACTCTCTGATGTCTGCTTCATGAATGGGAGGAGAGATACAGGTCTGTAATTTTCAATGAGCTCAGAAGGGTCCAAGTGTGGGTTTTTTTAAGGAGAGGGGGCAACCACGGAGCCTCCTTAAAGCTGAGGGAAATGTACCAGGTGTAGATAGAGTTGCCCAGATAATGTGGGTGAGTGCAGGGAGGGACGGAGGGAGCGATAGCCCTGAAAGATGTTGGTGAGGATGGGATCTAAAGGGCAGGTTGGCGTGCATTGGCAAGGGCGATTTTGATACCTCTGTTTCCAGAGGAGGGAAAAAGTGGAGAATGTGTTGGGGTGCTGTGGTTTTGATGTGCGTGGCGAGGAGCAGCAGGGGTGATTGCTGATCTTAGTGGTTTGTTAATGAAAAAGCGAGCAAAATCACATCAGGAGGTTAAGGATGGCGATGGTGGGGACAGGTGGGCAGAGGAAGAGCAGAGAATGTTTAAAGGGCTCCGTGAGTCAGAGGTTGTTAATCTTTTGTTTTGGTAATGAATTCGTTTGCTTGGTGGAGACATTTATTACCCAGAAATGGGGAGAGAAAGGGCTGAAAAGTAAAAACAGAGAGATCCGATGGATCCTTGGTCTTACGCCATTTTCTTTCCATGACTCTGAGTTTGGGAGGCGATGTTCACGGAGAACATCAGATAACCGGGGGCAGAGGAGTTGGCCGGGCAGGTTTGGTTGTTAGAGGACAGAAAGAGTCCAGGCAGGATGTTAGGCGTGGAGCAAGAGGGTATTGGTAGCAGTGTTAACATCTAGTAAAGAGAACCGGTTAGGAGGAGGGTGACAGTGACACACACTTGGGGAAAGACAGGTTGACGAGGCGTGCGTAAGTGGCCAGTAGTATTAGTGGAGGGTTAGGTGTTATGTTGGGAAGGGATTAGGGTGGTGTTGAATGTAATCAGAGTAGTCCAGATGTGTGCAGTGGTGTTACCTGGGCATGATGAGTAGAGCAGTTTAGTGTAGATGAGAGTCCAACTGATTACCTGGTTGTGCGTGGCGAGTAGTTGGATACACGCTGAGATCAAAAGACGCCAATAGACTGTGGAAATCGCAGGCCAGACTCTTATCTACATGGATGTTGAAATCTCTTGGCAATTACAGAGAGGGTACCATCCTCTGGAAAAGCAGAGAGCAGCACATCCAAGTCATTAATAGGTGCAAGTGCCTGAAGCGATACAGAACAATCAGGTGAATTTTAAAAGTGCAGGTGACAGTAATGGCGTGTGATTCAAAAGAGGAGTTTGTATTGAGGTCTGTATGTTGGCTGTGCTTCAGTTCTTCAGTGAGCAGACCAATTACCTCCACCCCTCCCAGAGTGCAGGGGAATGAGTGTAAAAGTGTAGTTGGCAGTGAGGCAGCTGGAGTGACAGTGTCCTCTGGTTTGAATCAGGTTTTAGTAGAGTGCTAGAATACTTAGATTGGGAATGTTCTGTGATGGCTGTGATGAAGTCAGTCTTTTTACAGCAGACTGGCAATTCCAAAGGCCGATGGAGAAAGAGTGTGATGTAGTAAGCGATGTGGGAATAGTATGCATATTGTAGTTGCCTCCGATGGCGCCGGATACAAAGTCACGAGTGGTAATGAGGCTAGGGATGTTGAAGACATTGTATGGTAAGTGGAATAGAGACACAACAGTGGAAGAATTTGGAAGGAATAGGAAAGCTCAAATGAGAAGCTTGAAAATAAATGCTAGGTATCTGGGTGTTTGGCGATTGTCTGTGCTGGTGATGGCACAGGTAGAGTCGTGGTCTTTACTGCAAATGGTCTTCACGATGAGTCGTTCCTGCAGACTAATGCCGATCTTCTTCCTCTGTCAGTGGACTAAGAGTTCTGCTTAAATGTTTACCTGGCGCTGGACCGCCTCCCCAATTACAACAACAAGGTCGAAACTACTTACGACACTTCACGACAATAATCACGTGACACGACAATAATCAATGACACGAGGTAAACAATACAGCGAAACCTAACTTAACGAGACGCTACAATAAGACTAGTAACAGAGACCATACATCTCTAGGCCAATTCAAAGCCAAAGCAATTAGCTCAAAACATTAAAAGTGCGAGTCAACCTCGATTTCTCTAAACTGAGTACAGAGCAATATGTTTCTCACATGAGCGTATTCAGAATGGGCGCTCTGATTCTGGAAACAGTATATCAGCATTTGCTGCACGTGCAGGATGAATAGGTACAGAAGGGCGACTGGCACAGAAGGAATCACTGGCATAGGGCAATGTAGTGCGTCTCTGGCAACTCTTAATTGGAGCTCCATAGCAGTTTGTTTATCGCCTCAATTTCTAGGCAGCGGACCTCAAGCTGCAACTCTAGCTCAGCCTGACGCTCAGCCACCTGCGCTCTTCATCTGGAGTTGTAGGCGTAACTTAAGCATCACACGCCAGACCCAGATAGGGCAGGGGAAGGATCGAAGAAGCGGCAATACAGCTTTGGCTTTGGACTCACTCCTCAGCACGTTCGCTCCTTCCTCCTCACAAGTACAAGAGAGTGACCATCATCACTGAAAATGGTCCTGCTCTCCACCAGCCAATGCCAACACACCAAGCTCAAGCAGCCCTCTTAATTTCCTCTTCAGCTGCTGCTTATTGCTTATAATTTTAAAGTGCTCAGCAATACAAACCATTATCCTTTCTACCTGTTCAGCCTGCTCATTGTTGACTGACTAACAAAACTGTTTAAATCAAAATCAGCCATTGAACCGCTTAGTTAAATATTAGCAGAACTCCAAAGCGCTGTTGTTCAAAAAAAAAAAAATCTTCTCTTTTAAACACACAGTTTTACCTCCCGGACACCCCATCAACTATCCAGCAGCAGGTGCATCCTCACCATTTTTTAATCCCGAATTGAATGCTCGCAAATGGAAGTATCCCACGCTGCCACCAATAAATGTTACGTGATACCGTTTGTTAAATGGGGATGTAGTAACATTTAAGTGAGATCTACAACCTGCTAAGAACTGCAATAAAAATGTCTGTGAAGCAAACATAGATGTTTAATCAATCTGCTTTTATTTAGCAGTTTCTTTTTTTAAACAGAAGATAGATTCATAAACTTAAGAGAAGAATAGGTAATGCCAAATCAAAGAGAAAATAAAAACAAAACGATCCTAATAACTAAGACCTTAACTTCATCTAACTAACAGAAGAGAATGCCCAAAGAAACAAAGGCCGAGATCTTAGCGTATCAGCGCCCCATTAACTACTACCTAATAAAAACAAAAAGTGACACGGGTGGCTGTCCTCCTAACCTAAACATAACGCCAAGTGAACTAAAAGTTAAACTAACACCTACCCCTTCTCAGCATTCACTCCAAACAGGTCACGAATGGCGCATGTGCCGGGTTACCAATGCTAACAGCATATTAAAGCTTATATATGGTTACTCAGAAATAGTCTCTAGAGTTAAGCAGAAATTGAATTACCTTCGTAACTTCAATTAACAAAAGGGAGCCAACAAAAGTAAGTCTTAAATTAACAAAGTAATAGCGAAAAAAGCGACAAAAGGCGGTTTTGCCACAGATTGGACAACCGCCCCTTCCATGGCTTAATGGCAGAACTGACTGACAACACGCGAGCAGCACCAGGCCACTTTTAAAGTGGTAGGTCCGGCCTGATTGGTTACTTAAAACTCAGTAGTCACCAAATAGGGAAACCTAAATGTAGGAAAAAGTAGAGAGAGAAAACACAAATACAAAAGCAAACAAAGACGAGGGGCGTAACATAGGTCTTAAGTTGTCTTTATCTTTAACTTTATCTGCAAAGTTTATTATTAAACACAGGCACATTGTATGAGGGTATGAGATTCATGCATTTAAAAATGTAAAGCCTGGACCAGTCTTAAGTCGCTGGGATATATTTATAGCAATAGCCAAAAATACATTGTATTTGTCTCAATAATTTTGCAAATCATTTGGGCGTTAAGTAAGATCACGTTCGTGAAGATATTAAGTAATTTCCTATTGCGTAAATATATTAAAACATTGTTTTTTGAGTAATCGTGTGCGAAGAACTTCAGTTGGACAACTTTCTCAATGGTAAAATTTTCCAGATTCCAGATTTTCAGATGTTTGTCCTATCAGCATTCAACTGAGCTGGCTTTTTGTGAGATCATGGTCACGCATGGGAATGAAAAGGGAATAATAAAATCTAAAAATGTTCCTCCACAGCTTAATCGTCCCTCTTTCTAATCTCTCCATCTCCTATTAATGAGCTTATTATTTTATGTTTTATATTTTAGAAAAGTCCTGCAAAAAGTTAGGAAGGGAAAGAAGTCTCTGCTCTGTTTGAGTGGTGAGGTTGCCAGGAGCTCTAGTCTGAACAAAGAGTGGGAGTCTTATAACGCAGAGATGATTCCTGAGCCGGTGTGTCCATGAATACCTGAGTCTGTGAGGATGAGAGTCAGTGGTGTAACTACAGATGGTGCAACCATCTTACCCTTCGAGAGCGTAACATAGTAAGCGGTATCGTTTCATTGTTATCAATCATTGTTATCTACGTCAATTTCAAATAATTCATGCATGAACAATCCGATGTTCAGCTTGCGGCTAACTGATTTTCTGAGTCATAAGCGTCCGAAGAGATTAATCCTGAATATTTCTTTTATACTTTCCAGTATAAAAATGTCTTTCAAAGTTTTAAAAACCTAAATGCACATTTTATTATCTATTTCTACTTTTAGGATTTGGACAGAGTCTTCACCTCAGTCCAGTGGAGAAAGTTAAGGCAGTTCTAAAACCTGATGATGTCCCTGAGGCGGAAAATATTTTATGATATCAAATAAAAACATGTTAAATGTGACATAATGTTGACATAACCTTCATTTATTAACTTAATCCCATGCTAAAACATTTTTTTCATAAGGTATGCTATAATAATAAAGTAATAAAGGTATATTATTTTATGTAATAATGGCAGTTTAAGCATAGAATGGAACTACTCTCAACAGAAGGCATGAAAAATCTTTCCAACACTTTAACAATGAAAATAAATAAACACCCTACAGTTTAGGATATTTAATAATGCCAATATAGGACACACTGTACTCGATATTTATTTATATACAATTCCTTTTAAATTGACAACCAAATACATTTGTGATCTAAAACAACTTAAGCATCTTTAGGCCACACTTGGCTTTTTCTATGTTTTATCTTTATCTCAATTAACACATATTAATATTTTGTTGTATACAAAAAAAACCAAAACATATAAATAATATAGCTAAGTATAAATAACCAAATATATAAACTGGGTGTTAAATGTTTAGAATAATTAAAGTGTTTTTATTTTTTGAATATTTCTTTTATTACAATTCATTCGATCAAAATAATTATTAATTTAAAATAATAAAAAAATCAGTAATAAAAGTAAATAATTTATATTAATTGAGCTCTAAATCAGAATATTAGACTGATTTGTGCTTGAACTGAATAGCCCAGGCAACTAAATTAAAATTTTTAACAAAATAATAAGAAAATGTAATAATAATATATTTTATTAATGTTCTTTCTTCACATCCTTTTGAAGGACTTAACTTTTTTAGAATTTATATTATTATTATCAAAAAATGCTTTTTAGGTAAAATTCACTATAAAAGTCCCGTTTTAACTTTCCTTCATGGGGATAACGTGGGTCATCCTGACATGCTGTTAAATAATTAACAAAGTTTAAGGTCCGCTGTTCCGTACAAGATACCTCAATGAGATTCTAGATCATAGAGATTATAGCGTCTGAGGAGCAAGAAGACACATGGTATTATATTTCCGCCTCCAAAGTTTATTCAGAATGCAATGATTTATATAGGCATTTTCAGAGAATTTTACCTCTGGCCAGTATGAATCAAAAGATGACATATTGTATCCATGCCATAAGATATGCATATATAAGATAAAGGAAATTGTGAACATATAAAGAGAATACTTTGGACACAGAAAAACACTTCTTCTTGTCAAGTATCAAAAAGTGTAGAAACTCATTCATGACACAGAGTAAACGCAGACACAGCCAGCCGGCTGAACCAGCATACAACATGTAGAAGGATGCCATAGATCATACATACTTCAGAACACTAGGGAATTAAAAGAAAATCACGTCTAGAGGAGGAAAAGATCAGACAGAAAGGAGAGTCTAAAAGGGAGAGTGTATTTAAAATCTAACTTGATTGCCTGCTTTTGTTTAAAATAAACAACACATAAACACACTCTCTGAAATCTCATCCATCATACATAAAGTAACTGGAAATAATATATATTCATCTTATCTTAATCCTGTCATGGAACCCTTTACTGGTCTACTCACAAAAAGCATACTGTAGAGATGATACAAAAGGTATTTATAGCACATGAATCAAGTCTAACAAATGGGATGATACTTTACACAATAACTTCTGCTTTTGATGGCTTAACTCGACTCACTTTTCCTTGTTCCTTCTAAGGCTCTGCCGACTTTTGGTGTAATCAAGTCGATCCCTTCCGTCTGGAGCTGCCTTCATCCACTGGCGTGTATCCACTGTTATGACTGGAAGTCCGTCAGCACTCCTGTCACTCATCACAGCGATGACAGTCCACAGAGTCCAGTACCTTGGTTCCCACCCAACCAGAGGTTTCAGACATTGTGTTAACACCTGTTGCTTGGGAGGCGAAAAGAGTGAGTTGGTCCTTCTGCAGGAAGAGGAGAGAGAGAAAGCGTCACCGTTTATGCCATTTAACATTTTCACCAGAGTCCGCATAATCTGATGATCACCTTCCATGTCCTGTGGAAGAAGTACATGACCTTTAGCAAGGGGTTAGGAAGGTCGGCCCATGTGTTAATGTCTGGATGCCCCTTTGGAGTTCTTTCCATCAATTTGTTTCTAATTTTCAAAGGCTACTTAGGTAAACATTCAGTTGCAAGCGAAACAAAACCGTCCAGTCTGCCTTGGTTTTTGCATCCCAAGCCCCACCAGAAAACCCTCCTTTCCCAAAGGGCTATGCTTTGAAACTTGCATAGAAAGTCGCCTTGGTACGCGATAAGCAGGAACTGAGTGCAAGATATGAGAGAACAAGCAATCCTTGAAGATATGCACACACACACTGCTCTGGAAATGTCCATCAGGCAGTCACTTAATGTCAACATACGATCGATTCAAATTTTGAATGACTTTTTTTTAAAACGTAAAATGCCAATGATAATGTCTACATAGCATGACGACAGCGGATGCTGGCAGTGCAATCCTGCCCTGCTTGTCTCTCAAAATACCTGTGTGGTCCAGTTTCACCTCATTTGCTGCCTAATGTGTCAAATCAGCTTGTGTAGGGATAGCCTGTAACAGCTTAATATCCAAATCATCAGTTAACACAAAAGACATCATAGGCACATCCATGCCCGCTGTGTCTTACTATTAGCTCTTTGGCTGCCCACTTTGCTACTTCATCTGCCAATCTGTTTCCTTTTGCCTCATCTGAATCTCCCAATGCATGTCCAGCTACCTTTATCACAGCCAATTTGGATGGTAGCTGAGCTGCATGGATTAACTCTGCCAACACACTATGGGTGTGATATTGGCTTTCCTTCAGAGGTTTTAAAATTTCTTTCCAGCCATAATTTAGCCAAGCCATGCACGACTGAATGTGCATGTTTTGAATCAGTTGTATATATTGAAACACTGGCCTTTTGCCAATTGACAAGCTCTTGTTAGTGCAATTAACTCTGCTACTTGCGCTGATCTGTACAGGAGCGCGTACGCCTCAATTATGCGATCAGCTAATTCCACAATTGAGCAGCCACACCAGTATTCGTTATCATTTGGTTTATAGCATGATCCATCTACATACCAATGATTCCCTCCTCCAGGACAGATGCAGACACACCTGGCCTGCAAGCCGTAGAAATTTGAATCCTGGTCATGATCCGTCTCCTCGAATTCACCCTGTGTTAACAACTTAAGCAAACATAAAGTAGGACCGTGAACAACAGAGGTTGCTTTCAGGATTACATTAGCAGTAGCTTAGTAGTATTGCTTCATAACCTGAACGTCTTTGAGCAGTCACGTGCTGAGTAGAAATGTTTTGCATAATAGCGCCTACCTGATGGGAAGTATGTACAATCAACGGATGTGATAGAAGAATACGCTCTGTGTCCTGTACCATGATCGCTGTAGCAGCCACTGCACGCAGACAGACGGGAAGCCCCTTTGCCACATAATCCAATGTTTTGACAAATATGCCACAGGATGGAAATTACCCCATGTTCCTGAGCCAAGATTGCCGCCGCCGTTCCTCTGCCTTCGTGCAAGTACGAGTGAAAGTCTTTCGTATATGCAGGTAAACCAAGAGCAGGTGGCTTAATCAAGGACGCTTGTAGATGTCTGAATGCGTGGTCCATTTCAGTCGTCCATGTAATATCATCAGAGTCCAGTAGGGTGGCCGCTCTCAGGATTTTGTCATACATGGAACAATTTGGCAACCACGCTCTGCAATAGTTCACTAGGCCCAAGAAGCTTTGCATTTGCTTCTTCGTAGAAGGATGCTTATATGTAGCAATGGCCTTGATGCGCTCTTCAGACAGTTTTATTGTGCCTTGCGACAGTTCATGTCCAAGATAATTGACCTTCCTTCGAACCCACTGTATTTTGTCTTTGGATGCCTTAATCCAGCCTAAGATAGAATATTGAACACAATGGTGGAGGCAGTAGCACATGAGTCCTCAGAGGCTCTGGTAACTAGCAGGTCATCCACACACTGCAGCAAACAGGTGTTTGGTGGTAGTTTTGCATCCTTGACCATCTCGTGCACTACCGCAGAGAACCAGGAAGGCGCATCGGTCAGACCCATGGGAAGTCGCTGGAATGTATATTGGGTGTGGTCAAAGGTGAATGCAAACAGTGGCTGCGTTTCAGGATCTACAGGAAAAGGAAAAAATGCAGAGCAGAGATCAATAACTGTAAAATAAGCATGTGAGTGAGGAATAGAATTAAGTATTGTATGCACATCGGGTACAATAGGAGTTAATGGCTTTATCAATTCATAAATTTTTCTTAAATCCTGTGTTAATCGCCAAGAACCATTAGCCTTTTTAATTGGATTAACTGGCGTATTGTAGGGTGAATGAGTGCGGATCAGAATGCCTTGAGCCAGTAACTGTTCAATAACAGGCCGAATTCCATCTTCTTTTTCCTTGGAGAGAGGGTATTGTTTACAATAAACTGGTGTGCATTTGAGCAGAGTAGACTTGTATGGGCGGGCGTTAATAAGGCCTGCTTCATCCTTATGCGCCGCCCCTAGTCGAGGGTTAACAGCAGTCAGTTCCGGTATGGCTGCAGATGCAGCTGTGTCCTCCAAAGGAGCACTTCCTGCATTGACAGTGAGAGAATAGACGGCAGGAAACATGAGTTGCAGAGAATTATTGTCAAATGTAATATGAGCACCAAGTTTATGCAGCAAATCGCCGGTAGTGTTGGTGTCATCTCACATCAAACAGGGACACCACTTATTCCCACAGAGTTGAACGTTTTCCCTGTATTAGAGCCCTTGTAAAATTTACTTGACAGAGAAGACTTACTAGCTCCCGTGTCGATCAGGAAAACATATAGTTTAGAATCAACATACAATTCAATGAAAGGCAAAACAGAGTATTAGGGTATGTAATGGAGATTATTGAATATGCATCACGAGAGGGCTGACTCTGTGGGCATCCCTAACGGGGATTACAACTAGTAGGATATTGCAGGTTTTGTTTCTGCTGCTGCGGGCTTGGGACTTCAGGCCGGGGCCTGAAACCACCCAATCCTCCCTTTTTCCTCCTGTTGTCAAAGTTTTTTTTTCGACAAGTCTTGGCGAAATGCCCAGATTTTCCACAGTAGAAACAGACTTTAGACCCTGCTGCTTGTTTTGGGTGTGCATTCACATTAAATTACATCATTGCAGGAGCCTTCGCCCGATGAGCATCAAATGCCTGCAGTGGAGAGCTCACGCAATCTGCGAGACAAAGCCTCAACCGCAATATCATTAATATTTGGGGTAGTCAATCGAACCAACTGTGCAGTTTCTTTATGCAAAAAAAAAAAAAAAAATCGCAACTTATGCACTGGTGGAGCGTCATTTACAGGTCTTAAAAACTCAATTTCATCGATCAGTTCCTGTTTTGTCATTTCTGGAGGCAACGTTTTCGCATCCACCAATGCGAAATGGGATTACTTGTGAGATTTCGTTCAGGAGTGTATTTTATTGTTATCAGGTTCTCTGTTTTAGCATGTCTAATCATTTGAATGCATAAAAACAATTCATTCAAATGTATTCTTAAAACAGACTTGTCAAATGTTTGTTTTTCTCAGAGATTGTTACAGTAATGAAAGCCGTGACAGTCAGCTTGACATCAGATGTGGGCGAAGAATATGGACGCCTACCTTGCTTCTTTGCTTAGCTTCAATGGGGACGCTTCATCTGACAGAGGAGGCTCACCGAAGATCTGTGGATCAATGACCTGTTACGCAACAAAAGTATGGGTGAATTCAGATTGATTGGGATTTTTTTTCCCAAGTCATTTCAATGACAGAAAATGTCTCAATCAATCTGAATTCACCCTACGTTTCATTCCATGCTACATTTCCCATCTGCTCATGTCCACAACTTGTTTTTCCCTCTTTCAGAATACAAAACTTCTGTAAAGTTCTTTAAGAATTCATTTATGTTCATTTCCAGGGTGATGTCCATCTTTAGTTTATTTCTGGTTTTCTTGATTCACCCATCCTAAGCATGTCCTTTCTTCCCATGGTGTTTATGTAACAAATTGTCAATGGGTTCCATGTTTGTGGTCCAGTACAAACACATTGCCACCAGTCTTCACAGGTGCAGTACAGGTCGCAAGTGATATATGAAGGTCCTGTACAGAGAGATAATGTCCACTAAAAAGCATTCACCTCATCATTCTACCTACAAATAGATTTATCCATACCTCCATGCATCACTGCATTGCTCACGTGGTCCTCCAAGTGAACTGTTCCCTGGTGAAGAAAATCCTGGCAGAACTGCTCCGCATCAGGCTAGAACCAAAAGTGCACCAAAAACTGTCCTTGATCCCGTGACAGCCACAAAATACAGATACACTGGTTTCATTCAAATTAAAGTATAAATACACGTTTCCTAGAATTGCAGATGACACAGAAGAGTGTATGTACACAGCAAAAATTGGAGAGTTGAAATTTCGGTGTTAAACATCTTGAGTTAATTTTAACACAGAAAGAGTAATTTTAACACATTTAGAGTAAAATGGCATTTGGTGTTGGAGTTGATTATCAGTGTTAAAAACAACTCCGTAAAGATGTAATTAGACTCTGCCCACGCAGTTCAAATCGCCGCCAAAACATTCGTTTTACAAACTTAAAGTGATTAAATATAGAATAGAGCGCATAAAAAACATTCACCTGATGCGTTTGTGTAGTCTTTAAGACTTTTATATGCAATAGGCACGTTGTAGACATGACAGTACATTGCACAGTACTTTTTTTCCATTGTCGATTATATATCAATATCAAACTCTTTTGCATGTTCCAGGTAAAACGTTGGTCCAGATAAAGTACAACAAACAGCAGAAGTACATGAAGCTGGATTGCATTGAAGGGTGGTTTGACTTCATGCAATTTCATCTGAAAGGTTGTTTTTTTTTTTTTACTTGAGAGTGTTTCTCTTTTATTGTTATTTTAAAAGTGTTCATTTAACACCAGAGAGTGTGGAGCTATATAAACTCAGAAAAAGTGTTGAAATCAACTCTGTGGAGTTAATTTAACCCTGAATTTTTGCTGTGTAGTTTGCATTCTCTGAATACTCTCCAAAATGGTGCTCCAGTGCCAAATTTTTGAAAAATTTTTGCTGTTATTTTTCTTTGCATAAAAAAGTTGACGGAGTTTAGGGTTGTTCTGGATACACTGGTGCCAGACGTGTGAGTATTTGGCACCGGTGCTCTCTAGCCAGTGGAAAACGAGGCTCGCCAGTCGAACTAATTTCAAACAAGCAAAAGCACCGGCTCTGAACTAGCACCCGGTTCATGCTGGGGTATTAGAAACCTAACTTGTCAAAGACACCTGAAAGAACTTACCTGAGAGGTGCGACTTTAACCACAGGCGTGCATTGTTCCTGAGATGCCCATCTTTATGAGGGTGCACAGGAGGATCTGGTGGTTAACTGTGTCAAAAGCAAAATAATGTCACATTGTAATTCAAGTTTAATTTATTCTATTAGGTTTAGAGTTACCTTTAGAGACATGACATATTGTGTCTTATTCAGCAATCGTTATTATACATCAATTTAAAATAATTAATGTACAGGCCACATATCCTTTCAGTTTTCGGTGCTCCTGTGAGGTTTCTCAACAATTTGGTTCTCCTTCAACTGGAAACGTTCTGCACTGTTGCCTCCTACTTCACTTCTGCAGTTGCCAATTCTGCACATTTGTCAAGATGCTTGTGAAGTTTTTGGACGTTTTTTTTTTTTTATTTAGTTTGATAACGTTGCTGGGATGCTGATGACGTAAAATGTATATTATTTTTAACAGCTTTTCAAAGCAAGTTCTTATTTTAGTCAAATCATGCTGTCTCCTTTACCGTCTCAATGACCTTCATAAAGTTGTTTCTTTTATAGCGTCCTCTAGAATTTGAATTAAGGATTTTCTGTGCAAAGTCTGTAAGAATAGGTTAGGCAGGTTATTTGCTGTATATACTCATGCTTTGATACATCATGTTTGCTATGAAGAGACTGGAAACAGGCAAAAGTCATTGTGAACAACATCTGAAACCTTAATGTCATGCATATGAAACATTTTAAGCATGCCATCTTCAGTTCTAGAGCCTGCAGATGTTACCAGTGCTGCAAGGTCAAGAACTCGCTTCCTGCCATGGTGTTGATTGGTTTAGATGAACATCTCTTCATATGTCTCCATTCTTCCATTCTCGATCCAGTAGGAATCGTGGAAGGCGGATGAGTGCTTGGAGACTGGAGAAACCACGGAAGCATCTTCTCTAGTCCAATTTTTGACTTTGGAAGTTGTTCCCTTCCTCTATAAAACAGCATCAACAGGCTGCAGTTGAGCTATAGGCACAAAACAACAATCATTCTACACACAAACTGAGCTCTGAACATTATTTTAGCACTAGTACTATGCTAACATTTAACTCTTCACATAGAAGAGCATGTATCCGTTCATGGCCATGTTAATTGATGCTTTTGACCATCTGGTTCTTTTGATACTGGTGTCACTGCCTTCCAGTCATTAAGATCCAGTAAAGTCACAGATGTGACTGATGTAGTGCCCTACAGGAGAGACCAACTTTAGTCTGATGCTGAATGAGTGACTAAGTCAACAGAACGACGGGAAGAATCTCGTACCACAATATTAACTGCTGCCCAGTGTTTTATGGTGCTCAAATCTCCTGCACCTTCTACCTTATTTTGTTTATCCTCAGGTAAGGTAAAGTAAGTCGAGTCTGTCCTATCTCTCATAAGCATTTAATCATTTAATTCTG
Source organism: Puntigrus tetrazona (assembly GCF_018831695.1). Classification (NCBI taxonomy): domain Eukaryota; kingdom Metazoa; phylum Chordata; class Actinopteri; order Cypriniformes; family Cyprinidae; genus Puntigrus; species Puntigrus tetrazona. The sequence continues at coordinate 19,487,878 of NC_056702.1, read as the reverse complement.
TCATTATACTGTACAGTGCTTTGATGCAACCTGTGTTGTTAAAAGCGCTATATAAATAAAAATGATTGATTGATTGATTGATTGAATCATACTCACAAGACAGGTCACAGAAGACTTCTCCGTGGTCTGTTCTGCTCTGGTCTTGAAATCAGAGTCTTTTGTCAGGCGAGCATATTGGTTATAATAAGATATAGTTTTATTATATATAGGTTAAATACATTGCAAATAAAACACTAATATAAAATAGAAATAAAAACAAAGTTGTATAATTTGCGAGCTCGGTCGTTCAGAGGCTGTCTGGCATCGGAGAAGCGTGTCGCCAAGGTACAGCTTTATCTTCTGGTTCACTTCTAAGTGCAGCCCTCCTATATACAGTCATGTGAAAAAATTAGGACACCCTTTGAAAGCATGTGGTTTTATTGTAACATTTTTATTAAATGGTTATTTCATCTCAGTTTCAACAATACAGAGAGATTAAAGTAATCAAACTAAACAATGAAAACAGAAGAAAAGTCTTTTCAAGATCTTCTGTACATGTCATTCTACAAAAATGCCTATTCTAACTAAGGAAAACACCCTCACATGTATTCCCTCTTAAATTGGCTCAGATCTCACACAGGTACATCACACCAGGTGCACATAATTAGTAGATCGTTACTCTGCATGTTGAATGAGGCTTGCCCTATTTAAACCTCAGACATTTAGTTTGGTGTGCTCCTGACTGTTGAAGTGAGAGTGAGCACCATGGTGAGAGCAAAAGAGCTGTCAGAGGACTTCAGAAAAAAGATTGTAGCAGCCTATGAGTCTGGGAAGGGATTTAAAAAGATCTCAAAAGATTTTGAAATCAGCCATTCCGCTGTCCGGAAGATAGTCTACAAGTGGAGGGCTTTCAAAACAACTGCCAACATGCCCAGGACTGGTCGCCCCAGCAAGTTCACCCCAAGAGCAGACCGCAAGATGCTAAAAGAGGTCTCCAAAAACCCTAAAGTGTCATCTTGAGAACTACAGCAGGCTCTGGTTACTGTTGATGTAGAAGTACATGCCTCTACAATCAGAAAGAGACTGTACAAGTTTAACTTGCATGGGAGGTGTGCAAGGAGGAAACCTTTGCTTTCCAACAGAAACATCAAGACCAGACTGACATTTGCCAGAGATAAAGTTAACAAAGACCAGGACTTCTGGAATAATGTTCTTTGGACAGATGAGTCCAAAATTGAATTATTTGGACACAAGAGCAGAGGACATGTTTGGCGTAAACCAAACACAGCATTCCAAGAAAAGAACCTCATACCAACTGTGAAGCATGGAGATGGAAGTGTCATGGTTTGGGGCTGCTTTGCTGCAGCAGGACCTGGTCAGCTCACCATCATAGAATCCCCCATGAATTCTACTGTGTATCAGAAGGTGCTTGAAGAACATGTGAGACCATCAGTTAGAAAATTAAAGCTGAAGCGGAACTAGACCATGCAACATGACAATGACCCAAAACATACTAGTAAATCAACCAAAGATTGGCTGAAAAAGAAGAAATGGAGAGTCCTGGAATGGCCAAGTCAAAGTCCAGATTTGAATCCCATTGAGATGCTGTGGGGTGACTTGAAAAGGGCTGTCTGTGCAAGAAACCCTCAAACATCTCACAGCTGAAAAAGTTCTGCATTGAGGAGTGGGGTAAAATTTCCTCAGACCGATGTCGGAGACTGGTAGATGGCTACAAGAACCGTCTCACTGCCATTATTTCAGCCAAAGGAGGTAACACTCGCTATTAGGGGCAAGGGTGTCCTATCTTTTTCCTCAGTTAGAATAGGCATTTTTGTAGAATGACATGTACAGAAGATCTTGAAAAGACTTTTCTTCAGTTTTCATTGTTTAGTTTGATTACTTTAATCTCTCTGTATTGTTGAAACTGAGATGAAATAACCATTTATTAAAAATGTTACAATAAAACCACATGCTTTCAAAGGGTGTCCTAATTTTTTCACATGACTGTAGACTACAGATGCAAGTCAACACTTTTGGGAAAGTCCTGTACAGCTGGAGACCTCCCTTTCAAGAAGCTCACTATAAAAACACAGCCATCTTATCAGTCTGCTCTTCTGCGAAGATCTTTCTAAGATGTTCTCCTCTCCGCATCGGGAACTCAGCACTCAACGGTAACATTCCTAATCTTCAAAGTTCTTACTAATACATATTTTATCTCTGGCTATATTTTAACTAAATGATACATATATCATACCTAATGTCTTTTCTCAATAAACTACTGTTACACATGATGCTGTGGTGGTCTTTCTTTCTACTATTCAATAAAGTGAATACAATACCCTGTAATAACCATGGAGATAATCCCAGATGGCGGCGCGCAGTAGCACGCAGCGGCCACTCCGGAACCAAAATGGTGTTTTTGTTTGTTCAAGACAAAATTTTGTATGCTTCAGCTGTAATTTCGTAGGGCATGGATACCAACGACAGTTGTGTCTGCGCATACGACCACCAGACACTGAAACTGCTCAGAAACCACGCAATATCTAAACTGAGCGACGACGTTGCACGCGCGTTGCTGCGTCTTTGTCTTTACGGAACGTGGCTCAGCTCTGAGCGAGCTGTACTAGGCTATTAGCGAGCTGCAGAATGCTCACCCCCGATGGACTGTTTATCATCGCCAGAGATTTCAATCACGCAAATCTCAAAACAGTGCTCCTAAATTCCATCAGCATGTGGACTTTGCTACGAGAGGAGCGAACACTCTGGATCTTGTTTACACAAACATTCCCGGCGCGCGTCGCGCGCGGAGCCCCGCCCCATCTCGGCTACTCAGACCACATCTCTGTTATGTTGATTCCAGCATACAGACCACTCATCAGACGCTCTAAACCGGTTCTGAAACAGATTAAAACCTGGCCAGCAGGATCCATCTCTGCTCTTCAGGACTGTTTTGAGTTTACTGACTTTACTTCTGAAAGAGGGAGACTTCGGGCAGCCCTAAAAACAGCGAGGGCCAAACTGTCCCGAGCTATCAGAGAAGCAAAGCGCGCTTATGCTAAAAGAATCCACGGCCACTTCCAAAACAGCAGTGACTCACGGCGCATATGGCAGGGCATTCAAGCGGTCACCAACTACAAGACAACTCCACCTGTCTGTGATGGTGATGCCTCCCTACCAGATGCGCTGAATGACTTCTACGCACGTTTTGAGGCACAAAATAAAACAACGGTGAGGAAGTCCACCCCTCATACCAATGACCCAGTACTCTGCTTCACCACAGCTGACGTGAGGAAAACACTTTATAGAGTTAACCCACGGAAGTCTGCTGGACCGGATAACATTCCAGGCAGAGTACTAAAGGAGTGTGCAAAGCAGCTAGCTGATGTCTTCACTATCTCTCTGAGCAGCTCTGTCATTCCAACGTGCCTCAAAACAACAACAATTGTCCCGGTGCCTAAGAAGTCTGTGGTTTCGTGCCTCAATGACTATCGTCCCGTCGCACTCACACCAATTGTGATGAAGTCCTGAAAGTTGATTTCTCTCTCATTTCAGGAGCAACATTGCTGAGAATATAGTCTGCATCTGGCTGGAAAAAACAGTGTTTTGTGAGAACAGCAACAAATTGGTTAAAAGAAAGTGGTTGAACTAGGTATTGCAGTACAAATTCAAAATATTGGAGATGTCGTACTCAAAACTTGATGCACACGCAGGTTGCCAGATTACCGCTCAGACCCCTTTGCCAGCTTCCATGACAGAAATAAAATATGCTGTGTTTTCCACCAAACTGGCAACCCAGGGTTCTGAAGCAGTTGACTGAATGTCTTCTGAATTCTTTCTTTTATGACACAGTTTACGATTTTCAAATAAAATCAACCGTGACACGTTCTGATCTTCAGAATCGCCCGTGTCGTCCGCTTTAAGAGTAAAAAGTAGTTTGCTGAAAAACTACAAGTTACTATATCGCCCATGTACTGTAATGTTTCTTTCATGTGTGAGAATCAGAAAATCCCTTACATGGACAAATGCATCAGATATAACTATAGCTGAATAGCGTGCAGACAGAGATGCTTGGACTCATGAATAATAAAACTGCAACGGTGTTCTATAGTGATTTTGGAGCAAAACGGTATGGATATGAATAAAACACACTGCATCAACTCTGACCCCAGTACAGAGTCATTCAGTCATTCACCTCAGCTTGGTCTGGGTGGGTATTGAAGTTGTTTTTTAGGATCCTTGACTTAAGATGGAGGGTACTTCATGAGCGCTCTGCACAATTTTTGTCAAAAATAAAGCTGAATTCTTTAACAGTAACTGGGTGGAGGAAAAGTGTGAAGCCCCAGTAAAAAAGTCAGCAAATGCACTGCCAGGAAACTGAGAGACTCCAACAAGATACATCTAACGGATAATCAAGCAAGTTTTCCACCAAATTTTACCTGGTTGAAAATCCTGGGCATAATCCCATAAAATATATTGTTTGGTCAGTAAAAAACCATAGAAGTCTATGGAAAGTCCTCACAATTCACAGAAATGTTTGTACGTGTCAGACTGAACCTTATGCAAATAGTTGTGGAGACACGCACCAGCTAAGGTCATCTTCTACACGATCTTCTGAGCATAAATGTGTTGAGGAATACTTTCCACTGGTTAATCATCATTCTGCATCTTCAAGGAGGTCTGTAGTCAAGACCTCTCCGGTATTTGGCATCAATGATGGCATCATCAGCACAGAGAATCATTTTGTAATTGTGTAGAGTTCTTCTGCTATGTGCTGGTGACCGATTGTTGATGTGCTTCACATCAGTGGCACCAGTGCAATAAAAAAAAAAAGGATGTGATGTATGTCAATTCCATCCAAGCCCTTGTATTGGACAAGTAGCATTCCACGAGTGCTGACTATTAACACAGCTTTGAATTACTTGGCTCTCATGACTTTGACCAAATACCCTGATTGTGAAATTGCTTAAATATCGGCAATATTATAAATTGTTTCGTTAAATTGTACAGTTCTTGGCGTCATACCTAACTTTAGACACGTTTTCCCTCAGATATTCAGGGCTTTACGTGTTTCGCTTACCATCTTAGATATCGAGCACAGGCTTCAAATTGTTGTTCTGGACTGGCCCATGAAAGGCTACATCAACTCTGACCCCAGAGTCATTCAGTCATTCACCTCAGCTTGGTCTGGGTGGGTATTGAAGTTGTTTTTTGGTATCCTTGACTCAAGATGGAGGGTGCTTCTTCAACGGAGTGACTTGTTCACTTGTGCACCAGCTGTGTTCACAATTTTTGTCAAAAAAACCCAAACTGAATTCTGTAACAGTAACTGGGTGGAGGAAAAGTGCGAAGCCACAGTAAATTTCCTTCAGTGAAGTCAGCAAAGGCACTGCGAGTTACAACACTGTGAAAGAGACTCCAACAAGATACATCACTAACAACTTTCCTCTTCATACAGAGCACCTTCATCTGTACCAAACACATGACTCTTAACACTTAGACATGTTCAATGACATTTTAAATATTACAAATTCTCAAATGCTCTTAAATAGAACATATAGGGGGCGCTAGTGAGTTCCATATGGAGTAGACGTGTTTTTTTGCGCTCCTCATTTCCCTTAATAATAGTTAATTTGCATCAACAATTTTATCGTTAAAGTTTGCTCAATATCATCGCAATCGGCATGACTAAACCAAAATCAAGGAAAGGAGACAAACCAACAGAGGATGCAGGTGAACAGGGCGCTTGTCAGTCGGACGACGCACAGGCCGCGGCTAGCGTTACCGATCCTGTTAATCTCGCTGACATTATGGAGGCTATCAAGTCAATGAACGGCTCCATGAATGAGAAGTTTGATTCTTTGGAATCTACGCTGTCTCAGACATTGGCCTCGCTGTCCGAAGTCACTTCGCGAGTTACAGAACTCGAAAAGGCTAGTGCAGATTACGAGGGCCGTATTTCCGAACTCGAGGCTCATTGTCGTGACTGGTTTCAAACGTGCAAATCTCTAACATCTAAACTGGATGACCTTGAAGGGCGCTCGCGGCGACAAAATATTAAGATCATCGGTCTGCCCGAAAAAGTGGAGGAGGGTCGCCCGACTCAGTTTGTTGCTGACTTTCTCGCAAATATTCTCGGCGTCAGTAACTTTCCTAAACCTCCGAAGATCGACCGAGCCCATCGTGCACGGGCCCGGTTGGTAACGCACAATCTCGCCCGCGGACGATGGTGGCCAGACTGCATCACTACCCGGATAAAGAGAAGATTCTTCGTCTCGCGCGGCTGTCTTCACCCCTGATGTACAACGGAGCGCGCATTCTCATCTTCCCCGACTTCACCTCCGAGGTTCTGAAGCAGCGCCAAGCTTTCAACGACGTGAGGAAAAGGCTCAAGGAGGCTAATGTTCGTCATGGGTTGCTCTTCCCTGCTCGCCTTCTCGTGACCCATAATTCAGCTAAACATGTTTTTGACTCCGTTGAGAAGGCCCAAGTTTTTGTTTGACTCCATCACAGCTGAGGACAACTCTGCGTAGTCTGCATTACTATGTGCTAGCAGGAAAAAGGTCGGGCAAGACTTAATCTTGTTTTTTGTTCTTCACCGCTTGCAGGTCTTGTTTATTTTTTCACAGCCGATGCTGATCAGTTCGATCAGCATATTTGTTATTTTTCATCTTATTGAGCATAGTGTGACACAGTGCAGTCATAGTATTTTTATTTGACTCCGACAGACGTGTCTTTTTTTTTCGTTATAATTTACACGAGTTAAGGGATTTGAGGGCAGCTTAGGTATTCTTTTTTTTTCTTTCGTTTTGTGTTTGTAAAACTGCTGCTCTTTATGTCACTTTTTGGCTTCACCGCATATATGGGTTTTTATTCTGCTTAGTTTGGGGAAGCGGCTGGGATAGGGTGGGGGGGCGTGTTCTGTGTTTTACGTTGGTTTTTCTGTTTACCCTTCTTTTTTATCGGTGCGATTCAGTTACTGCAGTTAAATTTGTGTACTTTGTAAAATGGCACATAATATAACTTCATCACAAGATGGCGGTGTCACTTTAGCGAGTTGGAATGTGCGCGGACTGAACGGTCAGGCGAAGCGAGCTAAAGTGTTTTCATATTTGCGTTCTATTTCCGCCGATATAATCTTTCTACAAGAGACCCACATTAAACATGGTGAACAGAACCGATTGAAATGTAAATGGCTGTCCCAAGTTTTTCAATCGACCTTTTCATGTAGAGCTAGAGGTGTAGCAATACTATTTCGCAATTCTGTTATGTTTAAACACATATCCACATTAACGGACCCGAACGGTCGTTATGTTGTCGTCACTGGTCTAATTGCCTCTAAACATTTTACGTTTTTAAATCTTTATGCCCCTAATTACGACGACCCAGCCTTTTTCCGTAAGGTTTTTAATTTTCTACCATCTCTTACTGATACTCACTTCATAATTGGTGGCGACTTTAACTGTATATTGGATCCACTTTTGGATAAATTTCCTGTTCGTTCTGACCCCTCCTTAACTGCACTTCAGTCATTAAACATCTTACCGAGTCATTGAACACTGTTGACATTTGGAGGCTACACCACCCTGTTGATAAGCAATTCTCTTTTTTTTCTCATGTCCATAAATCATATTCTAGAATAGATTATTTCTTTATAGATTCGAAACTAATACCTAATGTCTCTGCATCTAAATACCACAATATTCTGATCTCTGATCATTCTGCTGTTACAGTAACCTTTGACTTTGGCTGGGCAAAGCCAAGCTACAATTGGAGACTTAACACTTACCTCCTTTCAAATGTGAATTTTTGCCAGCATATTTCAGATTGTTTGACAGAATTTATTGAGTTTAATGATAAAGGTGATGTTTCTGACTCCATGTTATGGGAAACTTTCAAAGTAGTAATGAGAGGACATATCATTTCTTACGAGTCAACAGCAAAGAAACTTAGACAAAAACGCTTATTGGAGATAGATGCTCATCTTAGCCATTTGGAGAAATTATATAGGGATACTGCGGACTCGAGTGTTTTAAATGATATTATGTCACTTAAATATGAATATAATAAGATTACTTTGGATCAGGTGAATAAGACTTTGTTAAAAATTAAACAAAGACATTTTGAGATTGGGGATAAAACAGATAAACTATTAGCTCAACAATTAAGGGGTTCATATGCCAGCAGGTCAATTCATCATATTGCTGATAAAGATGGTAACATTTTGACTAATCCAAAAGACATTAATAATCGCTTTATGGAATTCTATGCTGATTTATACAAGTCCAAGACCTCTGTGTCTTCACAAACTATTGTAGACTTTCTTCATTCACTTCCCCTTCCAAAACTGAGTGAGGCTGATCAGGAAATGCTAAATGCCGACATTACTCTTCAAGAGATACTGGATGCGTTTAATGCCTTTCCCAATGGGAAGGCCCCTGGTCCTGACGGCTTTTGTATAGAATTTTATAAGAAATATGCTGGTAAAATTGCACCCCTTATGTTACGCATGTTTAATCATTCTTTTTACAAGCAGGAATTTCCTTCTTCTCTCTACTTTGCCAATATTTCTTTACTTCTTAAGAAAGGCAAGGATGAGACAAATGTGTCCTCTTATCGTCCAATCGCACTTCTTAATACTGATTTAAAAGTGTTCACCAAAATTTTAGCAACCAGATTAAACAAATGTATTTCAACTATTATTCATCCTGACCAGGTTGGCTTTGTCCCTAAAAAGATTCTCATTTTTCAATGTTAGACGTTTTCTTAATATAATCTATTCCAAGCAAAAATCTCTTTCTAAATTGGCAGTTATTGCATTAGATGCTGAAAAGGCATTTGATCAAGTGGAGTGGAAATATATTCTAACTACTATTAAAGAATTTAAGTTAGGAGATAGGTTTTCCTCGTGGGTCAGTATGTTGTACCATCATCCATGTGCATCGGTTTTAACTAACCTTGATAGATCGCCACAATTCGAGTTGCATAGGGGCACACGACAGGGATGCCCACTTTCACCCCTGCTGTTTGCCATTGCCATAGAACCTTTAGCAATTGCTATCAGAAATCATCCACAGATTCCGCCCTTAAGCATAGGTCAGGTAAATCATATCATATCTCTTTATGCCGATGACGTTCTTTTATACCTTTCAGATCCTGAGCACTCTGTTCCACCTTTGTTGGACCTACTAAATTCATTTAGTAACTTTTCAGGTTATTCTGTTAATTGGCAAAAAAGTGAATTTATGCCCATTGGCAAGAATATAGATCCAGTCTTCATGCAGAGTATACCATTTAAATTAGCTCCGGATATGTTAAAATATCTTGGTGTAGCTGTCCCAAAGAATTCAAAGGATTTAGTTAAATTAAATTTTCTCACGCTATTAGACAGCTTGAAGCAGGATATAGAAAAATGGAGATCACTCCCCATATCGATGATCGGTCGTATCAATGCAGTTAAAATGGTGAGCCTTCCAAGATTCTTATATCTTTTTCAAAACGTACCTGTTTTTCTACCCAAAACCTTTTTAAAACTCTGGACTCCATTATCATGCCTTTCATATGGGGTTTTAAAATGCTCGTATATCTAAGATTCATTTGCAGAAACCTAAACATTTGGGCGGTTTAGGTTTGCCTAATTTTCGCCAGGATTACTGGGCAGCGAATTGCAGAGCGTTACTGTATTGGCGGGATTCTTTTCAGGCATTGTCCAAGCAGACACTCCCCTGGTCAGCAATAGAACAAAGTTCCTTCCATTCTTCTCTTTCTGCTTTGCTTTTTCAACTCCCCTGTCTAATAAAGAGGTTCCCAAAAATAATTTAATCCTTAATAACTCAATTAGAATCTGGTATCAAATTAGAAAGGTGACTAACTTACCAAACACTTCCTTATTTTCTCCTATCTGTTACAATCATTCATTTAAACCCTCTCTTACAGATAAAGTTTTTAAGGAATGGCAAGATAAAGGAATTCTTAGTGTTAAAGATTTATACATTAGTAATTCTTTTGCCTCTTTCTCACAGCTCAGTGAGAGATTCAATCTTCCTTCTTCTCATTTTTTCAGATATCTTCAGGTCCGAATTATGTTCGTTTAAATTTTTCAGATTTTGTAGTTTTGCCTTTAGTAAACAAAATTTTTGACTTATTTTCAAATTGCCCAGATGCTAAGGGTTTAACCTCTTTGTTTGTTAATGCTTTTAAAGATGTAATTAACTTTTCCTCCTTTCATTTAAAAGCTGCTTGGGAAGAAGACCTAGGAATTCAAATTACAGAGTTTGATTGGGATAAATGTATTTTATCTGTTTTTTCATGTTCTATAAATTCGAGGCATCAACTTATTCAGTACAAGGTTTTACACAGACTTCACTATTCTAAAACAAAGCTCAACAAATTCTATTCTTCTGTTTCTCCCATCTGTGATAAGTGTAAAGTTGCTGAGGGTACACTGGCACATCTTTTCTGGTTCTGTGTTAAAATTCAGAGTTTTTGGCTAGAAATATTTCAGTTTTTTGCCCAAGTCTATAACTGTGTTTTACTCCCTGACCCAATGATAGCAATTTTTGGTTGGTCAGATTTGCTTGAGTCGCTCAGTCCAAAGGTACGGTCACCTATCCAATATGGCATTATTGTAGCTAAGAAAATTATTTTGCTTTTTTGGAAGAAAAATGTTAGGCCTCTCTTCTCCGACTGGTTAACCGGACTTACTTCCACTCTACATCTTGAAAGAATCCGATATTCTATTTCTGGGAATGCTGAAAAATTTGATAGAATGTGGGACCCAGTGTTTACTTTTCTTTTGAGCTACAAGGACCAATGATGTTTTCATTTTTTTCTTCTTCTTATTATTTTTTTAATATGATTATTGTAATTATTTTTGGTAGGATATGCTGGTTTTGTACACCGCCATTCTCCCTTTTTGTCTTATTTTTGTGCTTCATTTTGCATATTGCACCAATGTTTCTCTGGTTTTGAAGGGTTTGTCTGTTTGTTATTGTTTGTCTTTGTCTGCAAAACCATAATAAAAATAATAATCTAAAATAGAACATATAAAATATTGAGTTTTCCATGTAAACCAAAAGAACACCTATGTGTTATCAATTATCAATGGAGCGCAAATATTATGAGTCACCATGGCAACAGTTCTCGCTCGTACTTTCGTCAATGGGTAACTTTAATTCTGTTAATAACTTAATAACTGTTGTAAAATCAGAGCCAATTATTGAACTTATATTCATTTCATTGGTATCCTAATAATAATCATTTAAGTTCATTTTTGCAAGTGGTCTACTAATAGGGTAAGAAAAATATGTCAGTGGCTATGTGAACAAATTAGTATTTTTCTAAATAATAGATCCTATTTACAGAAAATGCAAATAGATGCTGTTAACACTTAAATAGTAAAAATAGTGATCAATTCTATTTATTATATATTTATAAATTATATTTTTATAATGAAAATAGTGAGAAGAGCGTGCTCAGAAAAGCCGGGCTCAAACCCAGTCAATCGTGTCGCAATCGTGTAAAATGCACGTAATTTAGATTCATCAGCAGTTTCCTTGCAAGTCTTTCTGAATAACAAACCAGACGAGAGTGAGTGTGTGAGTGCTTATATCTGACTGATTCACACGTCTCTGCCTCAGAGAAAATAGGGAAGCAGGTTTCCCTTGTGTTTACATTGTATCGTTTCAATATCGAGAATAATATTCTCACACATCTAAAGTGCGCGCAGACAGAAAAAGCGGTTGATCTATAAGCCAGATGCATGTAACAATACGTCTTATTACAATGATGTTTTTAGTGCTGAACTTATTTTAGCGTCATACATTTGGTTTAACTGCGCTGTTAAAGGAGGTGATTTTTACCATTCATCTGAACTGTGTGAAAGTTTTTAGACGCTTACATTGTTCTCGCTCCATCCATGCAATAACTGCGTCCTATCAGCCAAGTTTCTATTTCCTGCTGTGTAACAACAACAGTATTAGAAAAAGAATTGCCTATTAATTCTGCAGTAACACCTTATTAGTAATGCATTAAGTAAAATATAAGTGTTACCAAATATATGTGTTTCTTCCTCTCTCTGATTACATTAGGTAGATCTTCAAGTGTGTACGCAACCTTTAGGCAAATCTAAAGTGTGCTGTAAAGCAGCTCTAGCTCAAAATAAAATTATATTTTGAGATTTCCGATACGGCAATGATTGTTGTACAGCGATGAGCTCGACTTACCAAGAATTTGGCCATTTTTTTATCGGTCAGGTCATCACATCTTCTTGAGTCGACCAGAGAAGATCATCTTCAGGCACCTGCAGGGAATGATGCATCTGAGAAAAACAGGGGACACGTACAAAAATAAATACTTATCACATAGAGAGGTTGAATTGAAATAAAGTGACCTGTGATTAAGTACAAATACAAATTATAGACCAAGGAAACAATGCTATTATAAACACTGTAGGGAATAAGCGTAAAAATACAAATATTTAGGTACAGTAAATGAATCAGACGTACCAAAAATTACTAGAATGTATATTCAATATCTATCATGAATGCGTGACAAAATGCTTAAACTATCAAATAATAAGTCAAACTTTCAAATGGCTTCTGGACATCAAAATCTCCAATTTAATTTAGCGTTAGCAAAACCATTTCCGTTAATCATCACGATGTAAACCTAACAAACCCCTCAGATTTGTCGCGGACAAATATTATTTTGAAAATTATGAACTGCGCTTCGTTAAATCGTTATAAAACTGTGATATTAATTCGAAATATTACCGTTATACACTATAAGACATTACCGTGTCCCAGGAAGTTCACGCGCCCGATACCCGTTTAGGCACGGACGTTACGTTCCGGTACGTGCAGCGTGTTTAAGTCACAATATACTTTTATACTATTATATTTAATATATGAATGGAGCCGGCTGTGAAATTCAAGCACGCGCCTGTTTAGAACGGTTCAAAACAAAACAAGAAGCGCGCGGGCCGGCGGTCTCGTGACATCGAGGTATGACGTCACAAACCACGCGTTCGAATTCGAACTTTTTGAATCGCATTTCTTGCGCGAAAGTGTAGAGTATCGACGGAAAGTGGTGTTGTTCTCACCGAATGCTTCAGTCGATAAACATTGTACTGACACGAACTCCTTTAGGTTTATAATATAATCAAACAGTGTTTTATGGAGTTTAGTGAAGTTGAGAGAGAAAGAGTGGAGAAGATCGGTCTTACTTCAAACGTGATGTCTGACTCTGTCAGCATTAAAGAGACAGCAGACAAAAAGCCTGTCAAGGCAACAACTAGAGATTCAGGGAGCGCTAGCTCAGATAATGCAGGACCCGTGAAGGTTTGTCCTTCAAACGATGTGGAGAACAGCCCTACAGGTGAGCTGGTTATTGTAGGTGCATTTATTAACATTATTTTCTTTCCCAGAAATCGAGTCTGTAGTCAGAGATCTGTAGCTTACCATTGATTTTTCTTTATTTTAGAAAAACCTGCAAAAGGAAAGAAGATGAAAGGAGCCTGTGCTGTCTTTCGGAGAGTATGGAAGGCTGTAAAGCGTCCTTTCTTTTGCTGTGATCCAAACCGAGTGGTGAATATTACACCACAGCCGGATCAAGATGATTCAGAGCTGACGCCTGTCCCGAGTCCTCCCAGAATCGCACCGACGGCCAACGCAGATCCCGAGCCGATGTGTCTGCCAGGCCAGGTCTGTGAAGATGTCTGTGAAGAGTCGTCGTGTGTGCCAGGTCCCTCCAGGAGCGAGCAAATACCTGACGTAGAAATGGCCAATTCCGAGTCATCACCTGTGGCTGATCCCTCCTGTTCTGATCTGGGTGATGGTGAGTCATAGTTACTTTAGGTTTCTATTATTTCTACCATCTGTTCTCTATTACCACGCGCTGCTGTAATTCATTGCATGTAACTTTTGTTGTATTATTTATCTCCATTTTAGAAAAGCTTAAAAAGTGGAGGAAGGGGAAAGCGGTCCGTGCGTTCTTCAGGAGATTCCGTAAGGCTGTAAAGCACCTCCTCCTCTGCCGTGACTCGAAGATTGTCCGGAGTTCGACGCCACAGGTGGATCCAGACAGTGATGAGGATTTAGCAGATTGTGCCATTTCTTTTGAGTCTGAGCCAAGCTGTCAGACCGGTTCTGACCAGGCCAGTGAAGCTCTCCAGTCCCCCCCACCTGTGCAAGAGGCCAGTGCAAATCCAGCCACTCCAGCCAATCCAGCCACTCCAGCCAATCCAGACAATCCAGCCACTCCAGCCAATCCAGCCACTCCAGCGTTGCCGCATGAGCCGGATTCTTCGGATTTGGGAATCAATCTGCAATCCGGTGAGTCATTATTACCTATGTTTCTCTGCTTTAAATCAGAATTCAGACTGTAAATCTGATACTGTAACTTCTTCCTATCTGTTTTTCAGGTAGAGCACCTGTCTTTTTATTGGGAGATTTTCTAGGACGTGGAAGTTATGGCAAGGTGTATGAGGCAACCTACCTAGTTGGTGACAAAACGACGGTAAAGCAATTTTATTGACTTGTATCATCATTTTGCTTCAGATGTAGAGATGTGTATCCACTGTCGAGATCCTTTGATGTGTTTGGAGAAATTAACTTCATTTTTGCCATTCACAGGTTGCCGTGAAGTACATCCGCAAGCGTCAGAGTGACCATTATCTTCACCTTGTAAGTTGACAAATCTAAGGATTGAGTGACTATTGCTGTCAATACCTGTAGCTAACATAAAGCAGAAATGAAACAGACAACAGAGATTTAAGTGCAAATCTAAGCAGAATGGTGTTCATCGTCCAAGTAGTAAATAGTTTTTTTTCTCTCTTGCACTCTCTCTAGGCTGGTCATTCCAAACCCGTGCTTGCAGAAGTGGCAATGTTGCTCAGGTTGGGAAAACCTCCATTATGCCCCAACGTCATCAAATTCCATGAATGGACTGAGGAAAAAAATAGCGCTGTGCTCATCATGGAGTACCCTAAACCTTGCTGTACCTTGAATGAGTACATCAAGCGCTCGAAGCCCATCAATGAAGAGAAAGCATGCTTGTTAATCCGCCAGTTAATCCAAGCTTTGAAACACTGCGTCGACCGAAGGGTCTTCCACGGCGACATCCACACGGGGAACATCCTAGTGACTCCCACTACTTTGGAGCTCAAGCTAATTGACTTTGGCTGCGCTCAACTGATCCACCGCGGGGGCAATCTCAGCAGTCAATATCGAGGTGTGTTTTGTAATCACAGTGTTGCCTTTTTGATAACGCCATTGTTCGATGCTAAAAAACGTTTCTCTTGCAGGAGCAACACTCTGCACCCCACCTGAGGTCATGAGGGATTCCACGTTCCACGCCGGCCCGGCGTATGTCTGGGCTGTGGGCATGATGCTCTTCCAAATCCTGCATGGATATCTGCCCTTTAAAAGCAAAGACAAAATACTGTGTAACTGCACTCCCGTGATTCGGACTTTATCCTCAGGTAAACTCAACAGACCTCTTTACTCTCGGTGTAGCAAGTAACGTGTGTAAAGATTATTTACCCGATTATTTAATTTGGTACATTTGAGAAGTATGACTAACCTGTGCTCTCCCTCTGAAAACTTTACAGCATGCCGTGACCTGATTTACCAGTGTTTGACCCGCAATCCAGCTGACAGACCGATGCTACAGCATCTAGAACTGCACAGGTGGTTTTACTAACTAGACAGCGGATCCTGTGCGTCAACCGGACGACGAAAGGCAGCGTAACACATTAAGTAGGTCTTAAGTTGTCTTTATCTTTAACTTTATCTGCAAAGTTTATTGTCAAACACAGGCACGTTGTATAAGGGGGTATGGAGATTCATGCAATCAAAAATATGTGACCCTGGACCAGTCTTAAGTCGCTAGGATATATTTATAGCAATAGCCAAAAATACATTGTATTTGTCTCAATAATTTTTCCCGTCATTTGGACGTTAAGTAAAGATCACGCTCCATGAAGATATTTAGTAATTTCCTTTTGTAAATATATTAAAACATTGTTTTTGAGTAATACGTATTGCGAAAAACTTCAGTTGGACAACTTTCTCAATAGTGAGATTTTTCAGATTCCAGATTTTCAGATGTTTTGTCCTATCCCAACATTCAACTTTATGACTGGCTTTGTGGTCCATGGTCACGCATAGGAATGAAAAGAGAATAATAAAATCCACAAAAGATGTTCCTCACAAGCTTAATGAAACCCTTGTTCACAATCTCCATCTCCTATTATTAAGCTTATTATTTATGTTTTATATTTTAGAAAAGTCTGCAAAAGTTAGGAAGGGAAAGAAGTCTGCTCTGTTTTGGAGAGTGGTGAAGGTTAAAAGGCTCTGATCTGAACAAAGAGGTGAGTCTTATAACGCAGAGATGATTCCTGAGCCGTTGTGTCCGCCAGACCTGGTCTGTGAGGATGTAGAGTCCAGTGGTGTAACTACAATGGTGTAACCGCACTGGGGCCCATGCTGCAGCACTGGTTTCACTCACACCACGATTCTAAGGCAAATCCACCCAGAATTGTGGTGATACAATGTCAGTAAGTAAGGATTCACATTTAATCTAAAAAGTCGTGGAAAGTGAGAGGACATGGAGGAACAGGTGTTTTCTCTTACCCTTCGAGACGTAACATAGTAAAACGGTATTGTTTCATTATTTATCAATCATTGTTGTACGTCAATTTCAAATAATTCATGCACTTGGACAATCAGATGTTCAGCTTTTGACGTCGAAGAGATTAATCTGAATATTTCTTTTATACTTTCAAGTATAAAAAATGTCTTTCAAAGTTTTTCAAAACCTAAATGCACATTATTTGTAATTGGTTTTTGAACTTTTTTATTATCTATGTCTACTTTTAGGATTTGGACAGAAGTCTTCACCTCAGTCCAGTGGAGGAAGGTCAAGACGATTCTAGGAGCCTGATGATGGAGGGGGTCCCTGAGGCGGAAAATATTTTTATGATGTCAAATAAAAACATGTTAAATATGACATAATGTTGACATAACCTTCATTTATTAACTTAATGCCATGCTAGAATTTTTTTTTTTTCATAAAAGGTATACTATAATAATAAAGGTATAATAAAAGGTATATTATTTTTATGGAGACTGTAATAATGGCAGTTTTAAGCATAGAATGGAACTTCTCTCAACAGAAGGCATGAAAAAAAATCTTTCAACACTTTAACAATGAAAATAAAAAAACACCCTACAGTTTAGGATATTCAATAATGCAAATATGAGACACACTGTACTCGATATTTATTTATATACAATTCCTTTTAAATTGACAAGCAAATACATTTGTGATCTAAAAACAACTTAACCATCTGTAGTCCACACTTATTTTCTGTTTTATCTTAAGACTAACATATTAATATTTTGTTGTATGCAAAAAAAGCAAAACATGTAAATAATATAGCTGAAAATTGTAAATAACCAAATATATAAACTGGGTGTTAAATGTTTAGAATAATTAAGTGTTTTTATTTTTGAATATTTCTTCACCGTTCATTCGATCAAAATAATTATTACAATTTAAAACAATAAAAAAACTCAGTAATAAAAGTAAATAATTTATATTAATTGAGCTCTAAATCAGAATATTATACTGATTTGTGTGAGGACTGAATAGCCCAGGCAACTAAATTAAATTTTTCAACAAAATAATTGGGTTTTTGTAAAGAAATGTAATAATATTATGTTTATTAATGTTCTTTCTTCACATCCTTTTTGAAGGACTTAACTTTTTTTTTAAATTTATATTATTATTATCCAAAAAACCCCCAGCTTTTTAGGTAAAATTCACTTTATAAAAGTCCCGTTTCTAACTTTCCTTCATGAGGATAACGTGGATCATCTGACATGGTGTTAAATAATTAACAAAGTTTAAGGTCCCGCTGTTCCCGTAGAATACCTCTAGACGAATTCTCGATCTCATAGGGTGTAACGTCTGGGGAGCAAGAAGACACATAGACGTATATTTCCTTACTCCAAAGTTTATTCCAGAATACAATGATTTATATAGGCATTTTCAGAGGGGAGTTTTACCCCTCTAGCCAATGAATCAAAAGATGACATATGTTGTATCCACGCCAAAAGATATGCACTTATATAAGATAAAGGAAATTATGAACATATAAGGAATACTTTTGGACACAGAAAAACACTTCTTCTTGTCAAGTATCAAAAGTGTAGAGGAAACTCATTCACCCACGACACAGAGTAGCGCAGACACCAATGACCGACTGAACCCTTCTAACATGTAGAAGGATGTATAGATCATACATACTTCAGAACACTAGGGGGAGATTAAAAGAAAATCACGTCTAAGAGGAGGGAAAAGATCAGACAGAAAGAGTCTAAAAGGGGAGAGTGTGTTAAAATCTAACAGTTGCCTGCTTTTGTTTAAAATAAACAACACATAAACACACTCTCTGAAATCTCTCATCCATCATACATAGAAGTAACTGGAAATAATATATATTCACTCTTATCTTAATCCTGTCATGGAACCCTTTACTGGTCTGCTCACAAAAGCATACTGAGATGATACAAAGGTATTCATAGCACAACGAATCAGAAGTCTAACAAATGGGATGATACAACACACAATAACTTTCTGGCACGGTAGCTTATGGCTTTCCGACTCCTTTTCCTTGTTCCTTCTCGAGCTCTGCCGACACCGGTGTAGTAAGTCGATCCCTTCCGTCTGGAGCTGCCTTCATCCTGCTGGCGTGTATCCACTGTGACTGGAAGTCCGTCAGCACTCCTGTCCTCATCACAGCGATGACAGTCACAGGTCCAAGGTACCTTGGTTCACCCAGCTTCAGAGGTTTCAGACACCTTATTAACACCTGTTGGCCAGGAGCGAAAGAGTGAGTTGGTCCTTCTGCAGGAAGAGGGAGAGAGAGAGAAACGTCACCGTTTATGCCATTTAACGTTTTCACTAGGGAATCCACGTAATCTGCGATGATCACCTTCCATGTCTCCTGTGGAAAAAGTACCAGCACGGCCTTTAACCCAAGGGGTTGGGAAAGGTCGGCCCATGTGTTGTGTCTGGATGCCCCTTTAAGGTTCTTTCCCGCCAATTTGTTTCTAATTTTCAAAGAGCTTGCAAGTGGCTTATTCAGTTGCAAGCGAGAGCAAAACCGTCCAGTCTGCCTTGGTTTGCATCTGAAAGCCCCACCAGAAAACCTCCTTTTTAAGACTGTCTTCCCAAAACTTGCGAGAAAGTCGCCTTGGTACGCGATAAGCAGGAACTGAGTGCAAGATATGAGAGAACAAGCAATCCTTGAAGATATGCACACACACACCTGCTCTGGAAATGTCCATCAGGCAGTCACTTAATGTCAACATACGATCGATTCAAATTTTGAATGACTTTCTTTTAAAACGTGTAAAATGCCATGATAATGTCTACATAGCATGACCTCACCTCATTTGCTGCCTAATGTGTCAAATCAGCTTGTGTAGGGATAGCCTGTAACAGCTTAATATCCAAATCATCAGTTAACACAAAAGACATCATAGGCACATCCATGCCCGCTGTGTCTTACTATTAGCTCTTTGGCTGCCCACTTTGCTACTTCATCTGCCAATCTGTTTCCTTTTGCCTCATCTGAATCTCCCAATGCATGTCCAGCTACCTTTATCACAGCCAATTTGGATGGTAGCTGAGCTGCATGGATTAACTCCGCCAACACACTATGGTGTGATATTGGCTTTCCTTCAGAGGTTTTAAAATTTCTTTCCAGCCATAATTTCGCAAAGCCATGCAACGACTGAATGTGCATATTTTGAATCAGTTGTATATATTGAAACACTGGCCTTTTGCCAATTGACAAGCTCTTGTTAGTGCAATTAACTCTGCTACTTGCGCTGATCTGTACAGGAGCGTGTACGCCTCAATTATGCGATCAGCTAATTCCACAATTGAGCAGCCAGCCACACCAGTATTCGTTATCATTTGGTTTATAGCATGATCCATCTACATACCAATGATTCCCCTCCTCCAGGACAGATGCAGACACACCTGGCCTGCAAGCCGTAGAAATTTGAATCCTGGTCATGATCCGTCTCCTCGAATTCACCCTGTGTTAACAACTTAAGCAAACATAAAGTAGGACCGTGAACAACAGAGGTTGCTTTCAGGATTACATTAGCAGTAGCTTAGTAGTATTGCTTCATAACCTGAACGTCTTTGAGCAGTCACGTGCTGAGTAGAAATGTTTTGCATAATAGCGCCTACCTGATGGGAAGTATGTACAATCAACGGATGTGATAGAAGAATACGCTCTGTGTCCTGTACCATGATCGCTGTAGCAGCCACTGCACGCAGACAGACGGGAAGCCCCTTTGCCACATAATCCAATGTTTTTGACAAATATGCCACAGGATGGAAATTACCCCCATGTTCCTGAGCCAAGATTGCCGCCGTTCCTCTGCCTTCGTGCAAGTATGAGTGAAAGTCTTTCGTATATGCAGGTAAACCAAGAGCAGGTGGCTTAATCAAGGACGCTTGTAGATGTCTGAATGCGTGGTCCATTTCAGTCATCCATGTAATATCATCAGAGTCCAGTAGGGTGGCCGCTCTCAGGATTTTGTCATACACCCACGCTCTGCAATAGTTCACTAGGCCCAAGAAGCTTTGCATTTGATTCTTCGTAGAAGGATGCTTATATGTAGCAATGGCCTTGATGCGCTCTTCAGACAGTTTTATTGTGCCTTGTGACAGTTCATGTCCAAGATAATTGACCTTCCTTCGAACCCACTGTATTTGTCTTTGGATGCCTTAATCCAGCCTAAGATAGAATATTGAACACAATGGTGGAGGCAGTAGCACATGAGTCATCAGAGGCTCTGATAACTAGCAGGTCATCCACACACTGCAGCAAACAGGTGTTTGGTGGTAGTTGTGCATCCTTGACCATCTCGTGCACTACCGCAGAGAACCAGGAAGGCGCATCGGTCAGACCCATGGGAAGTCGATGGAATGTATATTGGGTGTGGTCAAAGGTGAATGCAAACAGTGGCTGCGTTTCAGGATCTACAGGAAAAGGAAAAAATGCAGAGCAGAGATCAATAACTGTAAAATAAGCATGTGAGTGAGGAATAGAATTAAGTATTGTATGCACATCGGGTACAATAGGAGTTAATGGCTTTATCAATTCATACATTTTTCTTAAATCCTGTGTTAATCGCCAAGAACCATTAGCCTTTTTAATTGGATTAACTGGCGTATTGTAGGGTGAATGAGTGCGGATCAGAATGCCTTGAGCCAGTAACTGTTCAATAACAGGCCGAATTCCATCTTCTTTTTCCATTGGAGAGAGGGTATTGTTTACAATAAACTGGTGTGCATTTGAGCAGAGTAGACTTGTATGGGCGGGCGTTAATAAGGCCTGCTTCATCCTTATGCGCCGCCCCTAGTCGAGGGTTAACAGCTGTCAGTTCCGGTATGGCTGCAGATGCAGCTGTGTCCTCCAAAGGAGCACTTCCTGCATTGACAGTGAGAGAATAGACGGCAGGAAACATGAGTTGCAGAGAATTATTGTCAAATGTAATATGAGCACCAAGTTTATGCAGCAAATCGCCGGTGGTGTTGGTGTCATCTCACATCAAACAGGGACACCACTTATTCCCACAGAGTTGAACGTTTTCCCTGTAATAGAGCCCTTGTAAAATTTACTTGACAGAGAAGACTTACTAGCTCCCGTGTCGATCAGGAAAACATAGTTTAGAATCAACATACATTTCAATGAAAGGCAAAACAGAGTATTAGGGTATGTAATGGAGATTATTGAATATGCATCACGAGAGGGACTGACTCTGTGGGCATCCCTAACGGGATTACAACTAGTAGGATATTGCAGGTTTTGTTTCTGCTGCTGCGGGCTTGGGACTTCAGGCCGGGGCCTGAAACCACCTAATCCTCCCTTTTTCCTCCTGTTGTCAAAGTTTTTTTTTTCGACTAGTCTTGGCGAAATGCCCAGATTTTCCACAGTAGAAACAGACTTTAGACCCTGCTGCTTGTTCTGGGTGTGCATTCACATTAAATTACATCATTGCAGGAGCCTTCGCCCGATGAGCATCAAATGCCCCTGCAGTGGAGAGCTCACGCAATCTGCGAGACAAAGCCTCAACCGCAATATCATTAATATTTGGGGTAGTCAATCGAACCAACTGTGCAGTTTCTTTATGCAAAAAAAAAAAAAAAATCGCAACTTATGCACTGGTGGAGCGTCATTTACAGGTCTTAAAAACTCAATTTCATCGATCAGTTCCTGTTTTGTCATTTCTGAGGCAACGTTTCGCATCCACCAATGCGAAATGGGATTACTTGTGAGATTTCGTTCAGGAGTGTATTTTATTGTTATCAGGTTCTCTGTTTTAGCATGTCTAATCATTTGAATGCATAAAAACAATTCATTCAAATGTATTCTTAAAACAGACTTGTCAAATGTTTGTTTTTCTCAGAGATTGTTACAGTAATGAAAGCCGTGACAGTCAGCTTGACATCAGATGTGGGCGAAGAATATGGACGCCTACCTTGCTTCTTTGCTTAGCTTAAATGGGGACGCTTCATCTGACAGAGGAGGCTCACCGAAGATCTGTGGATCAATGACCTGTTACGCAACAAAAGTATGGGTGAATTCAGATTGATTGGGATTTTTATTTCAAAGTCATTTCAATGACAGAAAATGTCTCAATCAATCTGAATTCACCCTACGTTTCATTCCATGCTACATTTCCCATCTGCTCATGTCCACAACTTGTTTTTCCCTCTTTCAGAATACAAAACTTCTGTAAAGTTCTTTAAGAATTCATTTATGTTCATTTCCAGGGTGATGTCCATCTTTAGTTTATTTCTGGTTTTCTTGATTCACCCATCCTAAGGATGTCCTTCTTCCCATGGTGTTTATGTAACAAATTGTCAATGGGTTCCATGTTTGTGGTCCAGTACAAACACATTGCCACCAGTCTTCACAGGTGCAGTACAGGTCGCAAGTGATATATGAAGGTCCTGTACAGAGAGATAATGTCCACTAAAAAGCATTCACCTCATCATTCTACCTACAAATAGATTTATCCATACCTCCATGCATCACTGCATTGCTCACGTGGTCCTCCAAGTGAACTGTTCCCTGGTGAAGAAAATCCTGGCCAAAGCCAAAAGTGCACCAAAAACTGTCCTTGATCCCGTGACAGCCACAAAATACAGATACACTGGTTTCATTCAAATTAAAGTATAAATACACGTTTCCTAGAATTGCAGATGATACAGAAGAGTGTATGTACACAGCAAAAATTGGAGAGTTGAAATTTCGGTGTTAAACATCTTGAGTTAATTTTAACACAGAAAGAGTAATTTTAACACATTTAGAGTAAAATGGCATTTGGTGTTGGAGTTGATTATCAGTGTTAAAACAACTCCGTAAAGATGTAATTAGACTCTGCCCACGCAGTTCAAATCGCCGCCCAAAAACATTCGTTTTACAAACTTAAAGTGATTAAATATAGAATAGAGCGCATAAAAAACATTCACCTGATGCGTTTGTGTAGTCTTTAAGACTTTTATATGCAATAGGCACGTTGTAGACATGACAGTACATTGCACAGTACTTTTTTTCCATTGTCGATTATATATCAATATCAAACTCTTTTGCATGTTCCAGGTAAAACGTTGGTCCAGATAAAGTACAACAAACAGCAGAAGTACATGAAGCTGGATTGCATTGAAGGGTGGTTTGACTTCATGCAATTTCATCTGAAAGGTTGTTTTTTTTTTACTTGAGAGTGTTTCTCTTTTATTGTTATTTTAAAAGTGTTCATTTAACACCAGAGAGTGTGGAGCTATATAAACTCAGAAAAAGTGTTGAAATCAACTCTGTGGGAGTTAATTTAACCCTGAATTTTTTGCTGTGTAGTTTGCATTCTACGAATACTCTCCAAAATGGTGCTCCAGTGCCAAATTTTTGAAAAAAGCTGTTATTTTTCTTTGCATAAAAAAAGTTGACGGAGTTTAGGGTTGTTCTGGATACACTGGTGCCAGACGTGAGAGTTTGGCACCGGTGCTCTCTAGCCAGTGGAAAACGAGGCTCGCCAGTCGAACTAATTTCAAACAAGCAAAAGCACCGGCTCTGAACTAGCACCCGGTTCATGCTGGGGGTATTAGAAACCTAACTTGTCAAAGACACCTGAAAGAACTTACCTGAGAGGTGCGACTTTAACCACAGGCGTGCATTGTTCCTGAGATGCCCATCTTTATGAGGGTGCACAGGAAGATCTGGTGGTTAACTGTGTCAAAAGCAAAATAATGTCACATTGTAATTCAAGTTTAATTTATTCTATTAGGTTTAGAGTTACCTTTAGAGACATGACATATTGTGTCTTATTCAGCAATCGTTATTATACATCAATTTAAAATAATTAATGTACAGGCCACATATCCTTTCAGTTTTCGGTGCTCCTGTGAGGTTTCTTAACAATTTGGTTCTCCTTCAACTGGAAACGTTCTGCACTGTTGCCTCCTACTTCACTTCTGCAGTTGCCAATTCTGCACATTTGTCAAGATGCTTGTGAAGTTTTTGGACGTTTTTTTTTTTTTATTTAGTTTGATAACGTTGCTGGGATGCTGATGACGTAAAATGTAATTTATTTTTAACAGCTTTTCAAAGCAAGTTCTTATTTTAGTCAAATCATGCTGTCTCCTTTACCGTCTCAATGACCTTCATAAAGTTGTTGCTTTTTATAGCGTCCTTTAGAATTTGAATTAAGGACTTTCTGTGCAAAGTCTGTAAGAATAGGTTAGGCAGGTAATTTGCTGTATATACTCATGCTTTGATACATCATGTTTGCTATGAAGAGACTGGAAACAGGCAAAAGTCATTGTGAACAACATCTGAAACCTTAATGTCATGCATATGAAACATTTTAAGCATGCCATCTTCAGTTCTAGAGCCTGCAGATGTTACCAGTGCTGCAAGGTCAAGAACTCGCTTCCTGCCATGGTGTTGATTGGTTTAGATGAGCATCTCTTCATATGTCTCCATTCTTCCATTCTCGATCCAGTAGGAATCGTGGAAGGCGGATGAGTGCTTGGAGACTGGAGAAACCACGGAAGCATCTTCTCTAGTCCAATTTTTGACTTTGGAAGTTGTTCCTTCCTCTATAAAACAGCATCAACAGGCTGCAGTTGAGCTATAGGCACAAAACAACAATCATTCTACACACAAACTGAGCTCTGAACATTATTTTAGCACTAGTACTATGCTAACATTTAACTCTTCACATAGAAGAGCATGTATCCGTTCATGGCCATGTTAATTGATGCTTTTGACCATCTGGTTCTTTTGATACTGGTGTCACTGCCTTCCAGTCATTAAGATCCAGTAAAGTCACAGATGTGACTGATGTAGTGCCCTACAGGAGAGACCAACTTTAGTCTGATGCTGAATGAGTGACTAAGTCAACAGAACGACGGGAAGAATCTCGTACCACAATATTAACTGCTGCCCAGTGTTTTATGGTGCTCAAATCTCCTGCACCTTCTACCTTATTTTGTTTATCCTCAGGTAAGGTAAAGTAAGTTGAGTCTATCCTATCTCTCATAAGCATTTAATCATTTAATTCTGTCATTATACTGTACAGTGCTTTGATGCAACCTATGTTGTTAAAAGCGCAATATAAATAAAAATGATTGATTGATTGATTGATTGAATCATACTCACAAGACAGGTCACAGAAGACTTCTCCGTGGTCTGTTCTGCTCTGGTCTTGAAATCAGAGTCTTTTGTCAGGCGAGCATATTGGTTATAATAAGATATAGTTTTATTATATATAGGTTAAATACATTACAAATAAAACACTAATATAAAATAGAAATAAAAACAAAGTTGTATAATTTGCGAGCTCGGTCGTTCAGAGGCTGTCTGGCATCAGAGAAGCGTGTCGCCAAGGTACAGCTTTATCTTCTGGTTCACTTCTAAGTGCAGCCCTCCTATATACAGTCATGTGAAAAAATTAGGACACCCTTTGAAAGCATGTGGTTTTATTGTAACATTTTTATTAAATGGTTATTTCATCTCAGTTTCAACAATACAGAGAGATTAAAGTAATCAAACTAAACAATGAAAACAGAAGAAAAGTCTTTTCAAGATCTTCTGTACATGTCATTCTACAAAAATGCCTATTCTAACTGAGGAAAAACACCCTCACATGTATTCCCTCTTAAATTGGCTCAGATCTCACACAGGTACATCACACCAGGTGCACATAATTAGTAGATCGTTACTCTGCATGTTGAATGAGGCTTGCCCTATTTAAACCTCAGACATTTAGTTTGGTGTGTTCCTGACTGTTGAAGTGAGAGTGAGCACCATGGTGAGAGCAAAAGAGCTGTCAGAGGACTTCAGAAAAAAGATTGTAGCAGCCTATGAGTCTGGGAAGGGATTTAAAAAGATCTCAAAAGCTTTTGAAATCAGCCATTCCACTGTCCGGAAGATAGTCTACAAGTGGAGGGCTTTCAAAACAACTGCCAACATGCCCAGGACTGGTCGCCCCAGCAAGTTCACCCCAAGAGCAGACCGCAAGATGCTAAAAGAGGTCTCCAAAAACCCTAAAGTGTCATCTCGAGAACTACAGCAAGCTCTGGTTACTGTTGATGTAGAAGTACATGCCTCTACAATCAGAAAGAGACTGTACAAGTTTAACTTGCATGGGAGGTGTGCAAGGAGGAAACCTTTGCTTTCCAACAGAAACATCAAGGCCAGACTGACATTTGCCAGAGATAAAGTTAACAAAGACCAGGACTTCTGGAATAATGTTCTTTGGACAGATGAGTCCAAAATTGAATTATTTGGACACAAGAGCAGAGGACATGTTTGGCGTAAACCAAACACAGCATTCCAAGAAAAGAACCTCATACCAACTGTGAAGCATGGAGGTGGAAGTGTCATGGTTTGGGGCTGCTTTGCTGCAGCAGGACCTGGTCAGCTCACCATCATAGAATCCCCCATGAATTCAACTGTGTATCAGAAGGTGCTTGAAGAACATGTGAGACCATCAGTTAGAAAATTAAAGCTGAAGCGGAACTAGACCATGCAACATGACAATGACCCAAAACATACTAGTAAATCAACCAAAGATTGGCTGAAAAAGAAGAAATGGAGAGTCCTGGAATGGCCAAGTCAAAGTCCAGATTTGAATCCCATTGAGATGCTGTGGGGTGACTTGAAAAGGGCTGTCTGTGCAAGAAACCCTTCAAACATCTCACAGCTGAAAAAGTTCTGCATTGAGGAGTGGGGTAAAATTTCCTCAGACCGATGTCGGAGACTGGTAGATGGCTACAAGAACCGTCTCACTGCCATTATTTCAGCCAAAGGAGGTAACACTCGCTATTAGGGGCAAGGGTGTCCTATCTTTTTCCTCAGTTAGAATAGGCATTTTTGTAGAATGACATGTACAGAAGATCTTGAAAAGACTTTTCTTCAGTTTTCATTGTTTAGTTTGATTACTTTAATCTCTCTGTATTGTTGAAACTGAGATGAAATAACCATTTATTAAAAATGTTACAATAAAACCACATGCTTTCAAAGGGTGTCCTAATTTTTCACATGACTGTAGACTACAGGTGCAAGTCAACACTTTTTGGGAAAGTCCCGTACAGCTGGAGACCTCCCTTTCAAGAAGCTCACTATAAAAACACAGCCATCTTATCAGTCTGCTCTTCTGCAAAGATCTTTCTAAGATGTTCTCCTCTCCATGCCGGGAACTCAGCACTCAACGGTAACATTCCTAATCTTCAAAGTTCTTACTAATACATATTTTATCTCTGGCTATATTTTAACTAAATGATACATATATCATACCTAATGTCTTTTCTCAATAAACTACTGTTACACATGATGCTGTGGTGGTCTTTCTTTCTACTATTCAATAAAGTGAATACAATACCCTGTAATAACCATGGAGATAATCCCAGATGGTGGCGCGGCAGTAGCACGCAGCGGCCACTCCGGAACCAAAATGGTGTTTTTGTTTGTTCAAGACAAAATTTTGTATGCTTCAGCTGTAATTTCATAGGGCATGGATACCAACGACAGTTGTGTCTGCGCATACGACCACCAGACACTGAAACTGCTCAGAAACCACGCAATATCTAAACTGAGCGACGACGTTGCACGCGTTGCTGCGCGCCTTTGTCTTTACGGAACGCGTGGCTCAGCTCTGAGCGAGCTGTACTAGGCTATTAGCGAGCTGCAGAATGCTCACCCCGATGGACTGTTTATCATCATCGCCAGAGATTTCAATCACGCAAATCTCAAAACAGTGCTCCCTAAATTCCATCAGCATGTGGACTTTGCTACGAGAGGAGCGAACACTCTGGATCTTGTTTACACAAACATTCCCGGCGCGTGATCGCGCGGAGCCCCGCCCCATCTCGGCTACTCAGACCACATCTCTGTTATGTTGATTCCAGCATACAGACCACTCATCAGACGCTCTAAACCGGTTCTGAAACAGATTAAAACCTGGCCAGCAGGATCCATCTCTGCTCTTCAGGACTGTTTTGAGTTTACTGACTTTACTTCTGAAAGAGGGAGACTTGGGCAGCCCTAAAAACAGCGAGGCCAAACTGTCCCGAGCTATCAGAGAAGCAAAGCGCTTATGCTAAAAGAATCCACGGCCACTTCCAAAACAGCAGTGACTCACGGCGCATATGGCAGGGCATTCAAGCGGTCACCAACTACAAGACAACTCCACCTGTCTGTGATGGTGATGCCTCCCTACCAGATGCGCTGAATGACTTCTACGCACGTTTTGAGGCACAAAATAAAACAACGGTGAGGAAGTCCACCCCTCATACCAATGACCCAGTACTCTGCTTCACCACAGCTGACGTGAGGAAAACACTTTATAGAGTTAACCCACGGAAGTCTGCTGGACTGGATAACATTCCAGGCAGAGTACTAAAGGAGTGTGCAGAGCAGCTAGCTGATGTCTTCACTGATATCTTCAATATCTCTCTGAGCAGCTCTGTCATTCCAACGTGCCTCAAAACAACAACAATTGTCCCGGTGCCTAAGAAGTCTGTGGTTTCGTGCCTCAATGACTATCGTCCCGTCGCACTCACACCAATTGTG
The DNA here is from genome assembly GCF_018831695.1 of Puntigrus tetrazona. Classification (NCBI taxonomy): domain Eukaryota; kingdom Metazoa; phylum Chordata; class Actinopteri; order Cypriniformes; family Cyprinidae; genus Puntigrus; species Puntigrus tetrazona. The sequence goes on along the minus strand of NC_056702.1, from coordinate 19,458,735 downwards.
ATGAAGTCCTGAAAGTTGATTTCTCTCTCATTTCAGGAGCAACATTGCTGAGAATATAGTCTGCATCTGGCTGGAAAAAACAGTGTTTTGTGAGAACAGCAACAAATTGGTTAAAAGAAAGTGGTTGAACTAGGTATTGCAGTACAAATTCAAAATATTGGAGATGTCCTACTCAAAACTTGATGCACACGCAGGTTGCCAGATTACCGCTCAGACACCTTTCCTTTGCCAGCTTCCAAGACAGAAATAAAATATGCTGTGTTTTCCACCAAACTGGCAACCCAGGGTTCTGAAGCAGTTGACTGAATGTCTTCTGAATTCTTTCTTTTATGACACAGTTTACGATTTTCAAATAAAATCAACCGTGACACGTTCTGACCTTCAGAATCGCCCCGTGTACGTCCGCTTTAAGAGTAAAAAGTAGTTTGCTGAAAAACTACAAGTTACTATATCGCCCATGTACTGTAATGTTTCTTTCATGTGTGAGAATCAGAAAATCCCTTACATGGACAAATGCATCAGATATAACTATAGCTGAATAGCGTGCAGACAGAGATGCTTGGACTCATGAATAATAAAACTGCAACGGTGTTCTATAGTGATTTTGGAGCAAAACGGTATGGATATGAATAAAACGCACTGCATGAACTCTGACCCCAGTACAGAGTCATTCAGTCATTCACCTCAGCTTGGTCTGGGTGGGTATTGAAATTGTTTTTTAGGATCCTTGACTCAAGATGGAGGGTACTTCATGAGCGGAGTGACTTCATCACTTGTGTTCACGACATGCTGTGCTCTGCACAATTTTTGTCAAAAATAAAGCTGAATTCTTTAACAGTAACTGGGTGGAGGAAAAGTGTGAAGCCCCAGTAAAAAAGTCAGCAAATGCACTGCCAGGAAACTGAGAGACTCCAAGAAGATACATCTAACGGATAATCAAGCAAGTTTTCCACCAAATTTTACCTGGTTGAAAATCCTGGGCATAATCCCATAAAATATATTGTTTGGTCAGTAAAAAACCATAGAAGTCTATGGAAAGTCCTCACAGTTCACAGAAATGTTTGTACGTGTCAGACTGAACCTTATGCAAATAGTTGTGAGACACGCACCAGCTAAGGTCATCTTCTACACGATCTTCTGAGCATAAATGTGTTGAGGAATACTTTCCACTGGTTAATCATCATTCTGCATCTTCAAGGAGGTCTGTAGTCAAGACCTCTCCGGTATTTGGCATCAATGATGGCATCATCAGCACAGAGAATCATTTTGTAATTGTGTAGAGTTCTTCTGCTATTTGCTGGTGACCGATTGTTGATGTGCTTCACATCAGTGGCACCAGTGCAATTAAAAAAAAAAAGGATGTGATATATGTCAATTCCATCCAAGCCCTTGTATTGGACAAGTAGCATTCCACGAGTGCTGACTATTAACACAGCTTTGAATTACTTGGCTCTCATGACTTTGACCAAATACCCTGATTGTGAAATTGCTTAAATATCGGCAATATTATAAATTGTTTCGTTAAATTGTACAGTTCTTGGCCTAACTTTAGACACGTTTTCCCTCAGATATTCAGGGCTTTACGTGTTTCGCTTACCATCTTAGATATCGAGCACAGGCTTCAAATTGTTGTTCTGGACTGGCCCATGAAAGGCTACATCAACTCTGACCCCAGAGTCATTCAGTCATTCACCTCAGCTTGGTCTGGGTGGGTATTGAAGTTGTTTTTGGTATCCTTGACTCAAGATGGAGGGTGCTTCTTCAACGGAGTGACTTGTTCACTTGTGCACCAGCTGTGTTCACAATTTTTGTCAAAAAAACCCAAACAGAATTCTGTAACAGTAACTGGGTGGAGGAAAAGTGCGAAGCCACAGTAAATTTCCTTCAGTGAAGTCAGCAAAGGCACTGTGAGTTACAACACTGTGAAAGAGACTCCAACAAGATACATCACTAACAACTTTCCTCTTCATACAGAGCATCTGTACCAAACACATGACTCTTAACACTTAGACATGTTCAATGACATTTTAAATATTACAAATTCTCAAATGCTCTTAAATAGAACATATAAAATATTGAGTTTTCCATGTAAACCAAAAGAACACCTATGTGTTATCAATTATCAATGGAGCGCAAATATTATGAGTCACCATGGCAACAGTTCTCGCTCGTACTTTCGTCAATGGGTAACGTTAATTCTGTTAATAACTTAATAACTGTTGTAAAATCAGAGCCAATAATTGAACTTATATTCATTTTATTGGTATCCTAATAATAATCATTTAAGTTCATTTTTGCAAGTGGTCTACTAATAGGTAAGAAAAATATGTCAGTGGCTATGTGAACAAATTAGTATTTTTCTAAATAATAGATCCTATTTACAGAAAATGCAAATAGATGCTGTTAACACTTAAATAGTAAAAATAGTGATCAATTCTATTTATTATATATTTATAAATTATATTTTTATAATGAAAATAGTGAGAAGAGCGTGCTCAGAAAAGCCGGGCTCAAACCCAGTCAATCGTGTCGCAATCGTGTAAAATGCACGTAATTTAGATTCATCAGCAGTTTCCTTGCAAGTCTTTCTGAATAACAAACCAGACGAGAGTGAGTGTGTGAGTGCTTATATCTGACTGATTCACACGTCTCTGCCTCAGAGAAAATAGGAAGCAGGTTTCCTTGTGTTTACATTGTATCGTTTCGAATATCGAGAATAATATTCTCACACATCTAAAGTGCGCGCACAGAAAAAGCGGTTGATCTATAAGCCAGATGCATGTAACAATACGTCTTATTACAATGATGTTTTTAGTGCTGAACTTATTTTAGCGTCATACATTTGGTTTAACTGCGCTGTTAAAGGAGGTGATTTTTACCATTCATCTGAACTGTGTGAAAGTATTTTAGACGCTTACATTGTTCTCGCTCCATCCATGCAATAACTGCGTCCTATCAGCCAAGTTTCTATTTCCTGCTGTGTAACAACAACAGTATTAGAAAAAGAATTGCCTATTAATTCTGCAGTAACACCTTATTAGTAATGCATTAAGTAAAATATAAGTGTTACCAAATATATGTGTTTTCTTCCTCTCTCTGATGACATTAGGTAGATCTTCAAGTGTGTTACGTAACCTTCAAATCTAAAGTGTGCTGTAAAGCAGCTCTAGCTCAAAATAAAATTATATTTTGAGATTTCCGATACGGCAATGATTGTTGTACAGCGATGAGCTCGACTTACCAAGAATTTGGCCATTTCTTTATCGGTCAGGTCATCACATCTTCTTGAGTCGACCAGAGAAGATCATCTTCAGGCACCTGCAGGGAATGATGCATCTGAGAAAAACAGGGGACACGTGACAAAAATAAATACGATCCTTATAACATAGAAAGGTTGAATTGAAATAAAGTGACCTCTAATTAAGTACAAATACAAATTATAGACCAAGGAAACAATGCTATAATAAACATTGTAGGGAATAAGCGAAAAAATACACTACTGCTGAGTGAAAACACAAATATTTAGGTACAGTAAATAAATTAGACGCACCAAAAATTACTAGAATGTATATTCAGTATCTATTATGAATGAGTGACAAAATGCTTAAAGTATCAAATAATAAGTCAAACTTTCAAATGGCTTCTGAAATGAAATTCTCCAATTTAATTTAGCGTTAGCAAAACCATTTCCGTTAATCATCACGATATAAACCTAACAAACCCTCAGATTTGTCGCGGAAAAATTATTATTTTGAAAATTATGAACTGCTCTTCGTTAAATCGTTATAAAACTGTGATATTATTCAAAATATTAACGTTATACACTATAAGACATTACCGTGTCCCAGGAAGTTCACGCGCCGATACCCGCTTAGGCACGGACGTTACGTTCGGTACGTGCAGCGTGTTTAAGTCACAATATACTTTTATACTAATATATTTAATATATGAATGGAGCCGGCTGTGAAATTCAAGCACGCGCCTGTTTAGAACGGTTCAAAACAAAACAAGAAGCGCGCTGGTCGGCGGTCTCGTGACATCGAGGTATGACGTCACAAACCACGCGTTCGAATTCGAACTTTTGAATCGCATTTCTTGCGCGAAAGTGTAAAGTATCGACGGAAAGTGGTTGTTCTCACCGAATGCTTCAGTCGATAAACATTGTACTGACACGAACTCCTTTTGGTTTATAATATAATCAAACAGTGTTTTATGGAGTTTAGTGAAGTTGAGAGAGAAAGAGTGGAGATGATCGGTCTTACTTCAGACGTGATGTCTGACTCTGTCAGCATTAAAGAGACAGCTGACAAAAAGCCTGTCAAGGCAACAACAAGAGATTCAGGGAGCGTTGGCTCAGATAATGCAGGACCCGTGAAGGTTTGTCCTTCAAACGATGTGGAGAACAGCCCAACAGGTGAGCTGGTTATTGTAGGTGCATTTATTAACATCACTTTCTTTCCCAGAACTCGAATCTGTAGTCAGAGATCTGTAGGTTACCCTCGATTTTTCTTTATTTTAGAAAAACCTGCAAAAGGAAAGAAGATGAAAGGAGCCTGTGCTGTCTTTCGGAGAGTATGGAAGGCTGTAAAGCGTCCTTTCCTTTGCTGTGATCCAAACCGAGTGGTGAATATTACACCACAGCCGGATCAAGATGATTCAGAGCTGACGCCTCTCCCGAATCCTCCCAGAATCGCACCGACGGCCAACACAGATCCTGAGCCGGTGTGTCTGCCAGGCCAGGTCAGTGAAGATGTCTGTGAAGAGTCGTCGTGTGTGCCAGGTCCCTCCAGGAGCGAGCAAATACCTGACGTAGAAATGGCCGATCCCGAGTCATCACCTGTGGCAGATCCCTCCTGTTCTGATCTGGGTGATGGTGAGTCTTAGTTACTTTAGGTTTCTGTTATTTCTACCATCTGTTGTTTATTACCACGCACTGCTGTAATTCACTGCATGTAACTTTTGTTGTATTATTTAACTCCATTTTAGAAAAGCCTAAAAAGCAGAGAAAGGGAAAGCGGTCCGTATGCTCATCAGGAGATTCCGTGAGGCAGTAAAGCACCTCCTCCTCTGTCGTGACTCAAGATTGTCCAGGGTTCGACGCCACAGGTGGATCCAGACAGTGATGAGGACTTAGCAGATTGTCCCCTTTCTTTTGAGTTTGAGCCAAGCTGTCAGACCAGTTCTGACCAGGCCTATGAAGCTCTCCAGTCCCCCCCCCCACCTGTGCAAGAGGCCAGTGCAAATCCAGCCACTCCAGCCAAGCCAGCCACTCCAGCCAATCCAGCCACTCCAGCCACTCCAGCCAAGCCAGCCACTCCAGCCAATCCAGCCACTCCAGCCAATCCAGCCACTCCAGCCAATCCAGCCAATCCAGCCACTCCGGCCACTCCAGCCACTCCAGCCAATCCAGCCACTCCAGCCAAGCCAGCCACTCCAGCCAATCCAGCCACTCCAGCCAGTCCAGCCAATCCAGCCACTCCAGCCAATCCAGCCACTCCAGCGTTGCCGCATGAGCCGGATTCTTCGGATTTGGGAATCAATCTGCAATCCGGTGAATCATTATTACCTATATTTCTCTGCTTTAAATCAGAATTCAGACTGTAAATCTGGTACTGTAACTTCTTCCTATCTGTTTTTCAGGTAGAGCACCTGTCTTTTTATTGGGAGATCTTCTAGGACACGGAAGTTATGGCAAGGTGTATGAGGCAACCTACCTATTTGGTGACAAAACGACGGTAAAGCAATTTTATTGACTTGTATCATCATTTTGCTTCAGATGTAGAGATGTGTGTCCACTGTCGAGATCCTTTGGTGTGTTTGGAGAAATTAACTTAAGTTTTGCCATTCACAGGTTGCCGTGAAGTACATCCATAAGCGTCAGACTGACCATTATCTTCATCTTGTAAGTTGACAAATCTAAGGATTGAGTGACTATTGCTGTAAATACCTGTAGCTAACATAAAGCAGAAATGAAATAGACAACAGAGATTTAAGTGCAAATCTAAGCAGAATGATGTTCATCGTCCCAAGTAGTGAACCGTTTTTTTCTCTCTCTTGCTCTCTCTCTCTAGGCTGGTCATTCCAAACCCGTGCTTGCAGAAGTGGCAATGTTGCTCAGGTTGGGAAAACCTCCATTATGCCCCAACGTCATCAAATTGTACGAATGGACTGAGAAAAGACGAGCTTCGTGCTCATCATGGAGTTCCCTAAACCTTGCTGTACCTTGAATGAGTACATCGAGTGCTCGGAGCCCATCAATGAACGGGAAGCATGCTGGTTAATCGGTCAGTTAATCCAAGCTTTGAAACACTGCGTCGACCGAAGGGTCTTCCACGGCGACATCCACACGGGGAACATCCTAGTGACTCCCACTACTTTGGAGCTCAAGCTAATTGACTTTGGCTGCGCTCAACTGATCCACCGCGGGGGCAATCTCAGCAGTCAATATCAAGGTGTGTTTTGTGTTACATTGATCACGGTGTTGCCTTTTGATAACGCAATTGTTCGATGCTAAAAACGTTTCTCTTGCAGGAGCACAGCTGTACACCCCACCCGAGGTCATGAAGGATTCCACGTTCCACGCCGGCCCGGCGTATGTCTGGGCTGTGGGCATGATTCTCTTCCGAATCCTGCATGGATATCTGCCCTTTAAAAGCAAAGACAAAATACTGCGTAACTACACTCCCGTGAAACAGACTTTATCCTCAGGTAAACTGAACAGAGACCTCTTTACTCTTGGTGTAGCAAGTAACATGTGTAAAGACCCGATTATTTAATTTGGTACATTTGAAAAGTATGACTAACCTGCGCTCTCCTCTGAAAACTTTACAGAATGCCGTGGCCTGATTTACCAGTGTTTGACCCGCAATCCAGCTGACAGACCGATGCTACAGCATCTAGAAGAGCACAGGTGGTTTTACCAACTAGACAGCGGATCCTGTGCGCCAACCGGACAACGAAAGGAAGCATAACACATTAAGTAGGTCTTAAGTTGTCTTTATCTTTAACTTTATCTGCAAAGTTCATTGTTAAACACAGGCACGCTGTATAAGGGGGTATGGAGATTCATGCGATCAAAAGTATGTGACCCTGGACTTAAGTCTTAAGTCGCTAGGGTATATTTATAGCACTAGCCAAAAATACGCCTCAATAATTTTTGCCGTCATTTGGACGTTAAGTAAAGATCACGCCCCGTGAAGATATTTAGTATATTTCCTATTGTAAATATATTAAAACATAGTTTTTGAGTAATACGCATTGCTAAGAACTTCAGTTGGAAAACTTTCTCAATATTGAGATTTTTTACATTTCAGATTTTCAAATGTTTTGTCCTATCCCAACATTCAACTTTATGACTGGCTTTGTGGTCCATGGTCACGCATAGGAATGAAAAGAGAATAATAAAATTCACAAAAGATGTTCCTCACAAGCTCAATGAAACCCTCTTTCACAATCTCCATCTCCTATTATTGAGCCTATTATTTATGGTTTATATTTTAGAAAAGTCTTCAAAAGTGATGAAGGGGTTTGGAGAGTGGTGAAGGTTGCACTGGTTTCACTCGGTATCGCTCACACCACGATTCTAAGGCAAATCCACCCAGAATTGTGGTGATACAATGTCAGTAAGTAAGGATTCACATTTAATCGAAAAGTCGTGGAAAGTGAGAGGACATGGAGGAACAGGTGTTTTCTCTTACCCTTCGAGACGTGACATAGTAAAACGGGTATTGTTTCATTATTTATCAATCATTGTTGTAAGTCAATTTCAAATAATTCATGCACTTGGACAATCAGATGTTCAGCTTTTTGACTTCTTCAGTTTTCTGAGTCAGCGTCGAAAAGATTAATCTGAATATTTCATTCATACTAAGTCTTTCAAAGTTTTAAAACCTAAATGCACATTATTTGTAATTGGTTTTGAACTTTTTATTATCTATGTCTACTTTTAGGATTTGGACAGAAGTCTTCACCTCAGTCCAGTGGAGGAAGGTTAAGACGATTCTAGGAGCCTGATGATGGAGGGGTCCCTGAGGCGGAAAATATTTATATGATATCAAATAAAAACATGTTAAATATGACATAATGTTGCCATAACCTTCATTTATTAACTTAATCCCATGCTAGAAACATTTTTTTCATAAAAGGTATACTATAATAATAAAGGTATAATAAAAGGTATATTATATTTTTATGGAGACTGTAATAATGGCAGTTTTAAGCATAGAATGGAACTTCTTGAAAAATCTTTCAACACTTTAACAATGAAAATAAATAAACACCCTACAGTTTAGGATATTCAATAATGCAAATATGAGACACACTGTACTTGATATTTATTTATATACAATTCCTTTTAAATTGACAAGCAAATACATTTGTGATCTAAAAACAACTTAAACATCTTTAGTCCACACTTATTTTCTATGTTTTATCTTAAGACTAACATGTTACTTAATATTTAGTTGTATGCAAAACATTCAACATTTAAAAAAATAAAATTATTAAATTTTTAAATAATAAAAATATCATTATAAAATAATATTAATATAAAATAACATAAAAACTAAATAAAATATAACAAAAATGATATAAAAATATAAATAATCAGTAATATTTAAAAAAGTCAGAAGGATTGCTTCAGAATTTATATTTTAAAGAAAACCAGTTTGAAGGGAGCGCTTTTTTATATCCTACATATGAAATATAATTCAGCAAGAAACTGCAATACCAGGTTTTTAAACATAGATGGCGACAGAAGCAAAACCTTTGAACCGTAGCTTTAACAAGAAATCATGCTGAAGTATGTTGATGCGGAATACAATTATTTCAGTATTTTCCTATTTAGGGTTAAGAGGAAACAAAGCATTTGTAAATATCTGCAGCATATATTGTGAATAAAAACTGGATCAATAAAACACTTAAATTTAATTTATTTTAAATATAAAAATACATTTTTGCGTAAATAATCGCACATGTATCGGTTTATTTAATATTTAAAGCATTCTGTAAAATAAAAAGCGCTGTAAAAATAACACCGAAAGCTGTATGCGTATATCTACAAATATGAAAATAAGTAGTATTATGAGAGTACGTTATTGTAATACTGTAGGCATCTCTATTTCCTCTGGGTGGCGAGAGATCTTCCTGCCTGCAAAAGAAATACAATAGTATTAATGACCTTTTAACGTGTAAATAAAGAGATTCGTGACGTTCAGAACTCACCAGCTCTTTTAACACAGCTGATCTGAAGAAGAACGACAGTAGGAGCAACGAACACTGCGATCTCAACAATAATCACAATGACTGCAGGAAAGATGCGAGAAAAATAGCTAGAGTATGGAGCAACGGACCATATCAAACCCTTGAAAAATTCAGTGATGGTTTCGGTGCAAGCAAAGCCATTTCGTACCTCTGAATAACGATATCGTCTTACACGCGCTATCAGCTGCATCTGTGGATCACATTAGATCAGTTCAAACGTGCTGAGATGTGAACAAGCCATGCATAGCTGAAGCCATCTCAGTGGATCCACTGGTATGTTGTACATTGAGATGCAAAACCATAGTCATGAAGATTATTTTTAAAAAAAGAGACTTGAGATGCTGAGTAAGTGTCAGGGATCACGTACCTTGAGCTGCTGGTTTAGTTTGTCTTGGTTTCTTCTCGGAGCTGCTGACTGGAATCGGTTTTGTTGAATCGACTGCAGCTGCAGAAGATGAACGTTTATAATCAACACAATCTGGAGTACAATCTTGAGGAAAAAGTGAATGATTTATATTATATTCTGTAAAAAGCTTTATTGTGTAATCATTTTGAAACGACTAAAGCACATGTGTCAAACTCACGGCCCGCGGGCCACATCCGGCCCGCCTTGCAATCATATCTGGCCCGCAAGATCATTTTACATTATCGTTATTCATGGCCCATCGATATGAAGCGCTGTTAACGCAATACTGCACAGAACTACAGATCCCATAATGCAACGCTTCAGCTGCCTTGCCGCTTACTTCTCGCGTCAATTAAGTCTAGCTATTACAAGATATTACGAAGATAGCCGTTAGCCGAAGATACCCCTCACGATGCCGAAGAGAAAAGTTGATTCTGAAAACAGAGCCTTTAATAACCGATGCGGGACGGTAAACCCGTGTGTCTCATTTGTGGAGCTAATTCAATATAAGATGGCACTTTGAGACAAAACACAAGGATAACCTGAAAGACCTGGATTCAGAGCAAGTAATGTTGAACCAAGTCAGCACAAATGTGTTCCCCAAAACGAACCGAGCACACTACGCGCTGAGTTCGCACGGCGTTTAGTGACTTTGAAGCACAAAAAAAGAGTTTTGAGTTGCTTCGCAACCATTTGCCGTCGATGTTGAAACTGCACCTGCGCAGATTCAGATGGAACTGATTGAGCTGCAATGTAATGGGACACTGAAGGCAAAGTACGACACTGTTCATTCACTCCATCCCTACATCAATGCCTCAGCTCCGTCTTCATGCGGCTCGAAGCTTGTGCACGTTTGGGAGCACATATCTGTGTGAGAAGCTCTTCTCAGTGATGAAGGTGAACAAAACAGCACACAGAAGTCGTCTCACTGATGAGCACCTGCTGTCCATCCTGAGAATCTCCACAACACAGGACTTTACACCAAACTTGTTGCCAAAAAAAGATGCCAGGTATCCGGCTGCGGTCAGAGCATATAATCAGATCAGAGTCATAAGAGCAAAGAAAACGGAATGATTTGAATTGGTATTGCTGAAAAGCACACATTTTATGTACATTTCCAGGTTTTGTAGCATGTTCATATTTCTAACTTGTATAATTTCGACAGGAGGTATTTTTAAGGAGAGCAAAATCTTTTGGGATATTTAAGTTTATTTTTTTTTATATATATACATTGACATAGGAGCAAAGGAATTTGAATGTTATATTTAACAAGATGTTTTTATGAAGAGCAAAAAATTAAATAGAAGTAATTTAAGGTTTACGTTTGTTTCAGCATAATAACATTTAGTTTTAGTGTGTTAAATAAATGTTTATCCTGTTCGGCCCGCGACCTAAAGTGTGTTTTGAATTTTGGCCCCTTGTACAACTGAGTTTGACATCCCTGGACTAAAGGGTGTACTATGGTCGTGACTCGTGTATAAACCAGACACTGATGTTGTGAGTCAGTGATGGTGCACCTGGTCGTGTAGTTTGTCTTGGTTTATTCTTGACTGGGAGCGGTTTTGTTGAATCGACTGCAGCTGCAAGAAGATGAACGTTTATCATCGACACACTGTTAAACATTCATTTTATCATCCTTGATAAACTCACATGAAATATAGTTTGCGTTGAATTATCACGGATGAGAGTTATTTCTGTACAACATTAAGTTGTTTATGCCTAATTTTTAAGAGTAAAAAGCTGCAGCATGTATCTCTTTAGTTAGTCCTCAATTAACTACATTATTAATCCTCATGTTGTGTTTGTGAAATCCATTGGGTTTGGTTTTCTTTTACCTGAATACTTGACAGTATATGTGACCGAGGTCTTCGGTTGATTTCTCTGAGTAACCTCACATCTCCACTCTCTGTTGAGATCTTCATTCTGGAGTTTTGTAGTCAGAGAGATGTTACAGTGTTCTGAGGAGAATGAGATCTGATATCTGGAGTCTGTCTGTAGATTCACACCAAACTGATTCACCCAGATCAGCTGAACTTCATCACGGACCAAAGAATCACAAGAGATTAGATCACAATACAACTGACAGGAGAGAGTCACAGAGCTGCCTGGACTGATCTGAGAGGAGGATGAAGTGACTGAAAGACAAAATAAAACAGAAATCATTGACACTGAACGTGTGAGATTAAACGTAAAGAAAGGATTTAATCATACAACTTAAAGAAACACTCACCATGAAGAAAATGCAGATAAACGCGTGAATCATTTCCTTGTTGTTCATCATTTCCTTGTTTTCCAGTCACAAATTGCCGGCAGATGTAAGATCCATGATCTTCTTTCGTGACTTTAGTGATGTTCAGAGAGCAGTCAGAGCCCAGACTCAGTCTCTCAGATCTCTCTATGTCTTTCTTCTTTTTTCCTTTCTGAATCAGTTCAACTGTCCCTGATTGTTTGCTATACATCCATGCAGTTGATGTACAGCCAAAAAGAGCATTATTACAGGGCAGACTGACATTTTCACCAGAACTGCAGAACACATGAGTATCACGCGCTCCACTGGTACCTAAATGATGATAATAATTATTAAAGCTTGAATAAACGTTCGGCAAAAGTTGTCTTGAGAAAGCAGCGGTTTAAAATGCTTCTAGTTTGAATGTGTTGATGTGAAGAAGTTAGAAAGTAGAATAAACAATAGACGGATAAATAGTCGCTATGTGATAGACCCGGGGTGTTTCTAGGGTACTCAGGGTGCTTGCTAGGGTATTCTGGGAGGTTGCTATGTGATAGATAGATAGCTGGATAGATTTCAGACATTTTCTTGATGAATAATCTGTAAATACAATCTTTTTGTCTCATGTTTTAAGTTCAGGGTAGTTGCAGAAAGAAATGAAGAAATCAGGGTTAGCAAAAATTGATTCGATGAAAAAAAAAAACACCCTGTGCTTGCAAAGATGAGTGATTTATGATGATTTTTATTTTCAAAAATCCTTATGAATGCAGATCGAGTGTGAGATGAAAACCACATATATATCTATATATATCATATAATAGTACACTCAAGTGGTAACTAATTACGTTTTTAAAAACAAAGTATGTTAAAAGTGCATTTTAGTTCATATTCATGGTGCAGAGTTGAGTACACTTAGATGATCATAAGTTTATCTTAAGAAGTACTAAAGGAAATGTACTTGTTTTTTTATTTTTTTTGCATGTCATACAATCTGCTTTCTGGTATACTTCATAGTTTAGGAGACTTTTGAGAGTTTCAAATGTACAATTCTAAACAAGCAATAAATAATAAAACGGTATTTACATCACATGAATTTCATCAAAATTTCATTGTGCAGAGTTAAGCTTCAGACGCTATTTCAGAAATCCAACTTAATTGTTTAAATAGACCGTTGTTCAAATCGTGCATCTTTTAGGGTAAAGATAATAAAGAGATTTCTTCACCTGTGAGAAGTGCAGAGAGAACGAGTCCCAGCAGACACATCTGACTCTTATCAGCCATTTTCTCTTACTGTCCAAATAATTGCATCTCTTCCTTTAAACGTCGCCAGCTCCTCCGCCAGACTTTAAGATCCTATTTAAGATCGCCCACACTATACCGATGAATTACTTTTCTGCTCATCAGTTAATCTGAGGCGGTTAACACTTATTGTAGTTTGAATTTAATTGTAGAATTTTGAAGAGCTATTTGTTTGCTTCATTGCGAGGTTTTCAATCAGCCAAACGCTGCCGTTAGATAGCGTACGTACATCTAGGAGACGTCTATGTGACGTCAGCGAGACCTATTATTTAGGTAGTTTGCTCATCTGCAATACGTCTATTGAGCGTCTCCTTTTAGATGTCTAATAGACGTCTATTAGATGTCTTTGAGATGTTATGCTTTCAAATGCATGCACAACTGACGTCTGCTAGATGTTTGTAGCCAGCAGATGCTTTCCAGATCAAGAGATCTTTAACAGACATCTTGCAGACGTACGTGTGCTATCACAGTAGACACATCTACATCAACATCTACATTTCAAAGAATGAGCTTGAATCATTGCCTCAATTGTTGTATAACTAAAACTTTTTTCTCTTCCCGTTACCAATGGCTGTATTTTTTGGTGTGTTGTTCTCGTTGTTGTTGAGGTGTGTTAGTGTGTGAATACAGCACGTGAGAACTATGTAGGTTTCACCGCACTGCGACCAGCTCTGAACACAGTTTAGACTGAATTCTCACACATTCTAATGAAGTTCCTCTTTAAGTGATTTTTGCTGTATAGTTGCTGCAGACCATTTACAAATTACTGCCAGTTTCGAAAAAAAATCGGCAGCCGTCAGCAGGAAGTGGCTGACACTAAAACCAGATGTCGACTGTCGCTAAAAACGGAAATGGAAGGCGGCGGCAAGACAGATAATTATATAAATGTAGAATAGTTTTCAATGCATATTTAAATTAGTTTTTAATTTGATTTTATATAATTCATATTTTTGTTTAAAAAGGTTTATTTATGAGATGCACTTATGTTGTATATTTATTATAAAAGCTACACACACAAAGACCTGCCTAGATGACAAAAGAGAGAGCGTCTCAATGAACTTTATTTAAAGTCATTTCGCTGGGTTACGATTTCGTACATTTGACTTTACGACGATACGTACGATTGACATTTGACAAAAATGACTGCAATTTCCAAACATCATGGCCCAGCCTCCCTTAAAACAGGTAGTTCATCCTATGGATTAGATTAAACCAGGACTAGGTCTTTGACATTAACAGTTACAGTTTCTAGAATAGTGTCTTGGCGAAAAACATCACCTGTGAGCGCTTTTAAGACCAAACAATGGAAGTAATGCATTTTAAGTTACATCAGTGCAAGTTTTTCTAGAAAGACAAGAGATAAAGATTAAACATGTGAAATGCATGTGTGGTTTGTACAATGTTCACCTGTGGCATTATCCTCAAAATATATGGCATGCTTCGTCTGAAAGTGTTCGAGATCTGAAAATGCCTGAGAATCGAGCGTTTAATCTCGTCGTTATACATTACTGACACTCTATTCTCCAATTTGATACCGAAATGATACCATTTCAGAAGTTGAATAGCATTTACGCGTGGATATGTTTTTGCATGTTCTGAACAAATTCACTTTTTGGAAATGTAATGCTTCATTTTCTTGTAATAACCGATATCCAGGTACACACAAGGTGAAGACAGAAATAAGGGAAAGAAGGAGAATGTATAGAAAGAAGTAGTTCAGAACGAAACTGTTTGGTCAATTGTTACAGTAGGTTAACGGATATCGGACAGTCTTCTGAAAAGTTCAACACACAAAACGATTATGGTTAGTGTTGCGTGTGTAACTTCTATAATTGAACCATTGAACTAAAGTAGGCAAAGTTACACTATCGATAACAACTAAAATCAATCTTACGACGCCACAATTACTTTGATCACTAATTTCCGAACTTATCTCTAGAAAAATCGCCGCCATTTTTGAAGTAATTGTTAGGTGATTGGTTGCGTCCACGTTAGTAGATACTGATTGGCTGCTACCGAGTGGAAGGCGGAAGCCGACTGCGATTCCATTTGCAGATGTTTATTAGAAACACACACACAGATGAGAATGGTCAAAGACAAGCAAGGGTTGGCAACAGTAATTTCAGTCCGGAAGGCAAACATACACAAAGGGATATTCGTGGGGCAAAGTCGAAGGAAGGCAAAGGTCAATAACAAAGTTCAATAGAGATCGGTTACCGTAATAAATAAGGAAGATCCGTGAAGCCGTGAGTCGATAAAGCAAGCAATGGTCATACACAATGATAGTCAGTAGCACAATGGGTAAACGCTCGTAAGGCAGACAGGCTGGCAATACTTGCGTAGAGCTCATGGTGCTCTACGGTTAAATAGCACCAAACAGTAAGGTGATAGAGGGAGCGGCTCGAGTCAGTAATCGGGAGAGGGCTCCTCTGCTGGCTGAATGTTACACTGATGCTTTTTATCTTAACCCCTGCTGATATCTATTTATTGACAGTATTTCCATGAATTTGCAAATACATTCGTAATCATGGAAAATTACGAATCCTCCGAGGATCGCCACCTTAACGCGGTGGAGGGGTTTGAGTGCCTGAATGACCCTAGGAGCTAGGTTGTCCAGGGCTATATGCTCCTGGTAGGGTCTCCCAAGGCAAACAGGTCCTAGGTGACAAGCCAGACAAAGAGCGGTCCACTTCACCCCTATGGAAAAAAATTCTAGAGTCGCGACGTCGCCAGGCCTGTGGCTGGGGCCGGCATGCGAGCGCCTGGTGGCCGGGTCTTGCCCCACGGGACCCGGCCGGGCTCAGCCCGAAACAGCGACGTGGGGCCATCTTCCCGTGGGCCCACCACCTGCAGGAGGGACCGTAAGGGGCCGGTGCCTTGTGGTTTGGGTAGCAGTCGAAGGCGGGGACCTCGACAACCCAACCCCTGGACTCAGAATCTAGTTCTAGGGACATGGAACGTCACCTCTCTGGGGGGGAAGGAGCCTGAGTTGTTGCGGAGGTTGAGAGATACCGGCTAGATATAGTCGGGCTCACCTCCACGCACTGCTTGGGCTCTGGAACCCATCTCCTCGAAAGGGGCTGGACTCTCCACTACTCTGGTGTTGCCCGCGGTGAGAGGCGGCTGGCTGGTGTGGGCTTGCTCATAGCTCCCCAGCTTAGCCGCCATGTGTTGGAGTTTAACCCGGTGGACAAGAGGGTCGCCTCCCTGCGACTTCGGGTTGGGGGGAGGACTCTCACTGTCATTTGTGCCTACAGGCCGAATGGCAGTGTAGAGTACCCGGCCTTCTTGGAGTCCTTGAGAGGGGTGCTGGAAAGTGCTCCAACCGGGGACTCTGTCGTCCTGCTGGGGGACTTCAACGCTCACGTTGGTAATGCTAGTGACACCTGGAGGGGCGTGATTGGGAGGAACGGCCCCCCCGATCTAAACCTGAGTGGGGTTCTGTTGTTGGAATTCTGTGCTAGTCACGGTCTGTCCATAACGAACACCATGTTCAAGCATAAGGGTGTCCACCAGTACACGTGGCATCAGGACACCCTAGGGCGGAGGTCGATGATCGACTTTGTGGTTGTATCATCTGATCTCCGGCCTCATGTCTTGGACACTCGGGTGAAGAGAGGGGCGGAGCTGTCAACTGATCACCACCTGGTGGTGAGTTGGATCCGTTGGCGGGGGAGGAGGCCGGACAGACTTGGCAGGCCCAAACGCACCGTGAGGGTCTGTTGGGAACGTTTGGCAGAGACCCCTGTCAGGGAGATCTTCAACTCCCGCCTCCGGCAGAGCTTTGACCGGATCCCGAGGGAGGCTGGAGACATTGAGTCCGAGTGGACCATGTTCTCTACCTCTTTGGTTGACGCAGCCGTCCGGAGCTGTGGCGTAAAGTCTCCGGTGCATGTCGTGGCGGCAATCCCCGAACCCGATGGTGGACATCGGAAGTAAGGGATGCCGTCAAGCTGAAGAAGGAGTCCTATCGGGCCTGGTTGGCTCATGGGACTCCAGAGGCAGCTGACAGGTACCGGTGGGCCAAGCGGACCGCTGGCCGGGTGGTTGTGCAGGCAAAAACTCGGGTCTGGGAGGAGTTCGGGGAGGCCATGGAAAATGACACTGAGGTTGTTGAGAAACTCCTCGGTGGCAAGGCACCAGGTGTGGACGAGATCCGCCCGGAGTACCTCAGGTCTCTGGATGTTGTAGGGCTGTCTTGGCTGAGACGCCTCTGCAGCATCGCGTGGACGCGGGGGACAGTGCCTCTGGACTGGCAGACCGGGGTGGTGGTTCCTCTTTTTAAGAAGGGGGACCGGAGGGTGTGCTCCAACTATAGGGGGATCACACTTCTCAGCCTCCCTGGGAAAGTCTATGCCAGGGTACTGGAGAGGAGAATCCGTCCGATAGTTGAACCTCAGCTTCAAGAGGAACAATGCGGGTTTACCCTCTTCAGGATGCTGGAGGGTTCCTGGGAGTTTGCCCAACCAGTCCACATGTGTTTTGTGGATTTGGAAAAGGCATTCGACCGGGTTCCTCGTGGTGTCCTGTGGGGGGTGCTCTGGGAATATGGGGTAAGGGGCCCTTTGCTAAGGGCTGTCCGATCCCTGTATGATCAGAGCAGGAGCTTGGTTCACATTGCCGGCATTAAGTCAGACTTGTTCCCAGTGCATGTTGGACTCCGACAGGGCTGCCCTTTGTCACCGGTCCTGTTCATTATTTTTATGGACAGGATTTCTAGGCGCAGCCGGGGGCGGAGGGGGTCTGGTTTGGTGACCACAGAATAGCTTCTCTGCTTTTTGCTGATGATGTTGTTCTGCTGGCTGCATCTGGCCAAGACCTACAGTGTGCGCTGATGAGAATCAGCACCTCTAAGTCTGAGGCCATGGTTCTCAGTCGGACAAGGTGGCTTGCCCCCTTCAGGTTGGTGGGGAGTTCCTGCCTCAGGTGGAGGAGTTTAAGTATCTTGGGGTCTTGTTCACGAGTGAGGAAGGATGGAACGAGAGATCGACAGACGGATCGGTGCAGCTTCTGCAGCAATGCGCGTCGCTGTACTGGTCTGTCATGGTGAAGAAGGAGCTGAGCCGCAAGGCGGCTCTCGATTTACCGGTCGATCTTCGTTCCTACTCTCACCTATGGTCATGAGCTTTGGGTCATGACCGAAAGGACGATCCCGGATACAAGCGGCCGAAATGAGTTTCCTCCGTGGGGTGGCTGGGCGCTCCCTTAGAGATAGGGTGAGGAGTTCAGTCACTCGGGAGGAGCTCGGGTAGACCCGCTGCTCCTCCACATCGAGAGAGGCCAGCTGAGGTGGCTCGGGCATCTGTTCCGGATGCCTCTCGGGCGCCTCCCAAGGGAGGTGCTCCGGGCATGTCCCACCGGGAGGAGGCCCGGGAAGACCTAGGACACGCTGGAGGACTATGTCTCTCGGCTGGCCTGGGAGCGCCTCGGTGTTCCCCGGATGAGCTGAAGAAAGTGTCTGGGGAGAGGGGAGTCTGGGCGTCCCTGCTTAGACTGTTGCCCCATGACCGGCCCCGGATAAGCGGAGGAAGAAGAAGAAGAAGATCATGGAAAATATTTTCCAGTGTAAATGAAGGCCACTTACTCTACTTCTGATGACATATATTTATTTTTGACCAATGAATAGCAATAGAGAAAGCAGCTACTTGAGAGAACGAACATTGTATGAATGGTAAAGGAAATTTTTGAACACCCGTTTTCTTAATTACCACAAATAATAGATAATTCATCTGCAGTATCATTTAAAAAAAAAAAAAAAAAAGATGAATTAATAGGAATCTAAGCATGAAAGCATAGGTGCTGAATTAATAAAAAGACAAAAAAAAAACATTATTTACAATGACACTCACTGGAAATTTAAGCGTTTTAACTTTTACATTTTACGTTAACTTTTACATTTTTTTTTTTTGGTCCAGTTGTTGCTCATCTGATCGAAGAATAAGTCATCTTTTTCGTCATCAACAGTATCATGAACCTAAATGTGCAGATGGGAAAGAAATAAGTTTCAGCCCAGTGCATGCTGTAAATGCTCAATTCAGGATATAATTAAACAGATTTAAGTTATGTTTAGGTTATGAGGTGAATGACGGCATCCATTTTACTCACCCCAAACCTTTTAGCTTGAATTTTGCTGAAATTGACTCACAGAGTCAATGTTGCAAGATACGATTCGGCAAAAACTATTTTATTATTGTATTCTTATACAGAGAGCAGCTGAAAATAGACTGCTATAGATCAACTCAAACCTGGTCTAAAGTCTAAAGTATTTTTTGTTGTTTAAAGAGCTTTGTTACTTACTTACAGAGTCATTCGTCCCTTTGTTATCTGAAAAATAATATAGCCTTATGAAACGGAATATTAGCGACTACGTACAGAACAAAACAGAGATGACTCATTTCGGTTTCTATATCGTGTGCACAAATTCAAGCATTGGTGAGGACCCTGGCTCACTGCACTTTGGGACACTTGTTTCAGTAGCAACAGGCAGGACAGATACTTTTTTACTCTTATTTAGTTTTTATGCGGTTTGAAAAACATTATGAAAAAGACTTTGTCACATACTTTGCTACATTTCAAAATTCTAGTTTGTGTTCATGATTTGTCTTGTACCCACACTGTAAAAATGACAGTGATTTTAACTGTCATGAACCGCTCCTCTGTGGCTCTCTCTGACGGCCACCGGAGGGAACCCTCCCCAGAATATTAGCCCTCAGAACTCCATTTCCCATCATGCCATTTCTCAGCCTTGATTACCTGCCCAGGTGTACCTCATTAGACTGCTACCTGCTTGTACTCATTGCGAAGTCTTATCCTTGCCCCGGCTGGTAATTCTGAGCGTTTGTTCTATCGTTGTCGTCCTGTGTTTGACCTTGCTCTGTTTTTTCGTTTCTCCGATTGTTTGCTGCCTACCCATTGACCTATTGCCTGTACCTCGTCTCTGATTCTGTCTGCCTGCCTTGACCATTGCCTGACTCTGTTTTCGACTCTGCCTGCTCTGTGTTATTTTTGCCATTGTTACCGAACCTTGCCTGTTTGACTATTTTATTAAAGAGCACACGAATGGATCCGAACGCTTCTGACTCCTCATTACATTAACAGTAAAAAAAATTTAAATGCTACGGTAAAAACTTTAGACAGTTTAAACAGTTAATGGTAAACTCCAGTAAAATTTACAGGAAAAAACGTAAATGGAACAATTTCTACATTGCATTTCAAATTTAGCTTGACTTAGTTTTTTCTTTCTAAAAAAATGTTTATTATGGTTGTATGTTTTATGTAATGAATGTTTTTTGTTTTTTTGCAGATTTCATATCCTTTTAATCGATAACATTTCGATTCATATAAAATTCTAGAACAGAAGTCCACAAACCTTTGCACTAACTGTGTTAAATGCTATGCAATTACTAGTATTTTAAGTAATAACTATTTTATTTAGCGATTCCATTTACATTAAGTGCAACCTGGTTTCAGAAGAAGTAGTGACAGATTCTATACACACTAAATGAAATTAGCACCAAGTGTAAATAGCAGTTACATTTTTATAATAAGTGTGAAATGATTCTGGCTGGTCGGTCACCACATTCAAGATGTGTTATTTCCTGACTGTTGTCACATCTCTGGACACTCTTTGTTTCGTCTCATGCCATGTGCTCCTGTGCCCTGCCTTCCTCTGTGTTAATTGTATTATTGTCTGCAGCTTTGTCTCGTCATTTACCCTGTGTATTTAAGTCCGGTGTTTTCAGTTCCGTTTGTCCGATCGTCAAGGTCCATACCCGATGTCCATACCTGTGTTTGTCCTGCCAGCCTGTTCTACCTGCCTACCGTTTGTATCTTTGTTTTGCTATTCTAAGCTTTGTGTGCTTCGTCCCGCAAAGCACGAAACGTGACAAACGATCGGACCTAAAAGTTAGCGCGCGTATTTTCCCCTTTCGGTTTTTTTTTTTGTTTGTCATGGATTCCCCCTACGACGACCCCAACTTCCTCATCCTCCTGCTGGAGCAGGAGGATCGCTCTCTCGAGGGTTACACGATGGACTTCCTCGCCTCGCGAACGACTCTCACTACCGGACAGCTTCCTCTGCTCGCTTTTTATCGAGGACTCGACTACTCCCCACGAGCGAGGCTGTCCGGAGAGGGCCCTCGAGAGAGCGTCGCCGCATACATCGAGTGGGTGCTGGTGTCCTGCAACTCGTCAATGACGGTTGCGCTGGAGGACAACGACACCAGCCCCCCTTCAGATCCAGAACCCAGCCCATCATCTCCCCGCGTTGCGGAGCTCAAAGCTGTGCCCACCGATGGCGCGGTCGCTGAGCCTGGGACGACCACGGAACCCTCGCCGAGGAGAGCGACAGAGCCGTGGAGCGCCACCGGACCCGAGCCGACTGCGACAGACCAGGTGCGCGAGCCGGCAATAGAGCTCGCCGCGATGGAGTCAGCCGACGGCAATGAGAGTGCGGAGTGGAGCTCCGCCCACTGCACATCGGCTGAGGATGAGCTGATCATCCACCTGGGGCTGCTGGATCTACAAGAGGAGCTGGACGATGTGGACTTGGATTTAGACTGGGCACCTCCTGTGTACAGAGTTCCTGTTGCCGTTCAGCTACCCGTTAGCCCGCTGGTTCCGCCCAGCCGTCCCGTTAGCCCGCTGGTTCCGCCCCAGCCGTCCCGTTAGCCCGCTGGTCCTGCTCAGCCGTCCCCGTTAACCCGCTGGTTCCGCCCAGCCGTCCCGTTTGCCCGCTGGTTCCGCCCAGCCGTCCCCGTTAGCCCGCTGGTTCCGCCCAGCCGTCCCGTTCCAGTGCCCGCGCCCGTGCGCTCCTCCAGTGCCCGCGCCCCGTGCGCGCCCCCTCCAGTGCCGCCTCAAGTTTACCCACCCTCCACCCTTCCCGGCCAAACTACATCGATGAATCCCAGCAGCCCCTGCGCTCATCCTCAGCTCACCATCTGGAGCTCGCCACGGTCTGCCGGTCTCCAGCGCTGTCGAGGTTAGAGGATCCTCGCCTCACCGTCCCGCCTTCGAGTCCCGGACTCCTCCTCGGCTCGTAGACCCGTCGGCTCCCCCTGGGCTCCTAGCTCCCTCCTCTACACCGTGGTCCGTCAGTCCACCAGCTCCACCAGGCTCCATCGTCCCTCCGGCTCCGCCTTGGTCTGTCTCGACCATCCGTCGCCTTGGGATTCCTCTCCTCCGGCTTCACCTCGTCCCTCCATCCCACCGGCTCTGTCAGGCTCCTCCTTCCTCCAGCTTCACCTCAGTCCTCAGTCGCTCTGGCTCCGCCGCATCCTTCCCGTCCCCCATCTCCGTGTCAGTCGCCGAAGCCTGCGGCGTCGCCTTGGACCTCCAGCGCCTCGACGTCACCCTGGCTCTTCGGCTCTCCATCTCCGCCTCAGTCTCCTCCACCACCTGCTCCGCCGCCCGCCGTCGGCCCCATGGAGTCGATGGCTGCTCCTCCCCATGGCTCCTCCCTCCGTCGGCTCCACCGTGGACCACCATAGCTGGGCTCTGGATCTCCTCCTGCTCCAGACTCCTCCTGTCTCCTCCCTGGCTCCTCCCTCTGTCTGTTCCTCCCTGGACTCCTGTCTGTCTGACCCCGGCTGGGGGACGTCCTCCATCGGAACCTCCTCCCAAGATCCTGTAACCCCAGTTCCCAATCGTTTTGTTTTTGTTGTTCCTCTTTAGGTGCGAGGACGCACCTTCCGGGAGGGGAGGGTAATGTCACATCTTTGGACACTCTTTGTTTGTTTTCGTCCTCATGCCATGTGCTCCCTGTGCCCTGCCTTCCCTCTGTGTTAATTGTATTATGGTCTGCAGCTGTGTCTCGTCATTTACCCTGTGTATTTAAGTCCGGTGTTTTCAGTTCCGTTTGTCCGATCGTCAAGGTCCTGCCAGCCTGTTCTACCTGCCTACCGTTTGTATCTTTGTTTTGCTATTTTGAGATTAAACCCATTTAAGTTCATTCAAAGCCTTGTGTGCTTTGTCCCGCGTAAAGCGCTTAACGTGACAACTGTTAACATTAGTGACGCTGAATCACACACCACTCATCTGATATTTTAAGGTTGCATTCAAATGTGACTGCTATCAACTTGCCTCAACCGTAGACCGTAGTTATTTACTGTAAAATAAAAACGTAAAGAGATTGCTTACTGTAATGTATTTAAGATGATACATTGATACAAATGTAGATGATACACAATTTTAAAACGCATTCTTGCCAAACAGCATTCCATGGCCTCGTCTTTATTAATGGGGTGAAATACCACCGCCGATTACACCTTAAATGTCTCTTTTCAGAACTTTGTGTAGACTCCTAGTCATTCTAGAAACACTTACTTCCTTAAAATAAGATTTTAGGTTATGTCTTTCTGTAATTTCACTACTCTGATATTTACCAACCGCCACATTAAGCAAACAGATAAAACACCTGTTTTGAGTTGTTTTGTTAACTCACGGTGTAATGATCTCATCCCTACACTGCTATTCCACTCCCAACCTGCAGGATGCCCTCCTTAAACCCTTTGGTTATGCTTCCCCAAAGACTCTAGATGGCACCATTGTACCTAATCTTGCTTAATACGCTCTTCATTAGCCCTGATTCCCTGCACCTGTGTTTAACCCTTTATAAGTGTGCTTGCTCTCTGCATCTATGTTCAGTCTTGAGCCTACGTACTGTGGTCGCCAGCTCGCAAGTCAAGTTTGTACCTTATTGTACCTTTTTGACCCCTGTGTCTATTTTCTGTTCCTTGTTTTACGGAAGCTCGGCTATCCAAGTTTGTTTGTACTCTGTGACTTTAGTTTCATTAGTAAAGATATTTTTTGTTTGAAGACTCAAGTCTCCTGGCTCTTTTGCTCTTCTGCTCTTGGGTTTCAATGCCTGGAAGTTAGCTCAGTAGCTAATACTACCTGCTCAGAACACCAGAGACCAGGGTTCTAGTCCCGCCTAGGGCGACCCCTGACATCAAGACTGAACCATGGAAGGAAACCCAGCAGAAGCAACTTCACCTCCTTCTAATGTGGATCGTATTTTAACAGCCCTCTCAGATCAAGCAGCAACCATACAGCGGCATGACCAGGCACTGTCTGAGATCCTTCATCTTTTAAAACTACAGTCTCAAGCCTCCTTATCCCAGGAACCTCAACCTCCTTCTGAGCATTCTAACAGACCCATGTTGGCTGTCCCGTCCGAGCCCAAGTTACCAGCACCAGAGAGGTATGATGGCAGTCCAGAGAGATGCAGAGGATTCATTACCCAGTGTACTCTGGTTTTCCAGCTCCAACCCAGCAGCTTTCCAACTGAAAGTAGCAAGGTGGCCTACATGATTACTCTACTTACAGGCAAGGCTTTGGACTGGGCCTCAGCTTTGTGGGATCAGAGAGCTCTACTAACAATCAACAGCGATGACTTCATTTCTGAGATGAGGAGAGTTTTCCAACATCCAGCCAGTAGAGGGGATGTGGATCACCGACTGCTCCACCTCACTCAAGGTTCTCGGAGTGCAGCGGATTTTGCTATAGAATTTCGCACTCTTGCCACAGAGAGTGGGTGGGATCAACGAGCTTTGAGGGCTACCTTTCACCATGCCTTGTCTCCTGCGATCAAAGATGAATTAGCTTTCCGAGACCCGGCACCAAACCTTGAGTCCCTCATTGATGTGGCTATCCGGGTAGACCACCGCCTTAGAGAACGTCAGCAGGAGCGACAGCAGGAGACTAGGGTTTTTGAATTCCCCAACCCTGTTAAACTGCCTTCAACTCTTAGTGCCCCGGAGGAGCCCATGCAACTGGGTGGAACTAGAATTTCCCAAGCTGAGCGCAACCGACGGATGAAGGAGAAATGCTGTCTCTACTGTGGCAGGTCAGGTCACTTTCGTTTTACTTGTCCTGAGTTGTCGGGAAAAGTCAACTCTCGTCCAGGAGGAGGGGGGCCAGGGCGAGAATAAGATCCTTCCCTGCTCAGCAACCTCAGGTTTGACAATCCCAGCTACAATAACCCAGAGCAACCAACTCCACCATGCACTCGCCTTTATTGACTCTGGGGCTGCTGGGAGTTTTATGGACTATGAGTTGGCTAAGAGACTTGATGTTCAGCCGGTTACCCTCCAAAGACCCCTAAGTATCACGGCAGTTGATGGCAGTCCTCTGGGTACAGGGAGAGTCAGTCAGTGTACTCCACCTCTCCAGCTACAGGTTGGACATCACCAGGAGCAGATAGAGTTTTATCTGATTCATTCTCCTAAGCTTCCTCTTATCCTTGGTTTTCCCTGGCTGACTTTACACAACCCACATATTGATTGGGCCCAAGGGGTTGTTAAGGCCTGGGAACTAACTGTCAAGTTTCTGATACTTCTTTCTGCTGCTCTTCCAAGCTTTTAGAGACTTTTCAAGGACCCTCAGCTGACATCCCCATGTGGAGAACAACATCCTCTTCTGATACTCAATCCACAGAGGTCATGGCCATCCCCGAGATGAGGTCAGTCACAACCAAATCTCTAATTCAGTGTCCCGAGTTATCCCGAGTTCCCCAGGAGTATGTAGACCTCCAGGAGGTCTTTAGTAAGACTCAAGCAGCCACATTACCCCCTCACAGATCCTATGATTGCACTATTGAATTAGTTCCTGGTACATGCCCACCACGTGGAAGGCTCTATTCCCTCTCTGGCCCTGAGAGGTTGGCAATGGAGAAGTATCTTGAGGAAGCCCTGAGCAATGGACTTATACGTCCATCCACATCACCTGCAGGAGCGGGTTTTTTCTTAGTTGAAAAGAAGGATGGGGGACTTCGACCCTGCATAGACTATCGAGGTCTAAACCGCATTACCATCAAGAACCGATACCCTCTTCCTCTGATGACCACGGCTTTCGAGGTCCTACAAGGGGCCACTATCTTCACTAAGCTTGATCTGCGAAATGCATACCATCTAGTTAGAATACGTGAAGGGGATGAGTGGAAGACGGCTTTCAACACACCAACAGGGCACTACGAATACCAGGTAATGCCATTTGGCCTAGTCAATGCCCCAGCCATCTTCCAAGCCTTTATTAATGATGTTCTCAGAGAAATGTTAAATACATTTGTGTTCGTTTATCTGGACGACATTTTGATATTTTCTCGCAATTACCCAGAGCATGTTCAACATGTCCGACAGGTCCTGGCCCAACTACTGAAACACAGACTTTATGTGAAGTTGGAAAAGAGTGAGTTTCATGTTCCAGAAGTTTCCTTCCTTGGTTTCAGGGTATCAAGGGGCAGCCTTCAGATGGACCCTGGCAAGATACAAGCTGTATTGGACTGGCCTCAACCTACGTCAGTTAAACAGGTACAGCGCTTTCTTGGCTTTTCCAATTTTTATAGAAGATTCATTAGGAACTTCAGTTCCATTGCCGAGCCCCTTTCTGCATTGACCAGGAAGTCAGCAAGGCCATTTATGTGGACCTGTAGAGCAGGTCAAGCCTTTAACAAACTAAAGCGACTCTTCACATCTGCCCCAATCCTAACCCTCCTGATCCAGAGCTGCCTTTTGTGTTGGAGGTGGATGCCTCAGACGTGGGAGTGGGAGCTGTCTTGTCACAGAGATGTAAGAGTGATAATAAGCTTCACCCATGTGCCTTTTTTTCTCGTAAGCTCACCCCACACAGAGAAATTATGATATTGGAAACCGGGAGTTACTGGCTG
Organism: Puntigrus tetrazona; assembly: GCF_018831695.1. NCBI lineage: Eukaryota > Metazoa > Chordata > Actinopteri > Cypriniformes > Cyprinidae > Puntigrus > Puntigrus tetrazona. Next base: position 19,431,879 of record NC_056702.1, on the reverse strand, counting down.
TTAAGATGGCTTTGGAAGAGTGGAGGCACTGGCTGGAGGGGGCCAAACACCCATTCTTAATCTGGACTGACCACAAGAACCTTACTTATATTCGGGAAGCAAAGAGACTGAATGCCCGACAAGCCCGCTGGGCCTCTTTTCAACCGGTTTGACTTTACTCTCTCCTATCGCCCAGGTTCAAGAATCTCAAACCAGATGCACTCTCAAGACAGTTTGAGCCACCAGAAGTGGATTCCTGTCCAGAACCCATTCTCCCCAACGAGAGTGGTAGCTCCCATTCAATGGGACGTTGAAACTGCGGTCAAGAAGGCCCAGATGCAGCAGCCAGGCCCAGGTAATGGCCCTCCAGGTCGCCTTTTTGTTCCTAACTCTCTACGCTCTAAGGTTTTACAGTGGGCTCATGCTTCTCTTCCTTCTGGACATCCTGGAACTACTAAGACATGCAAGCTCATCCAAAGAAGGTTCTGGTGGCCTAGACTACAGAGGACGTCCGGGAATTTGTTGCCGCTTGCATGGTCTGTGCCCAGAACAAGGAGCCAAGGACCCACCCTCATGGCCTGCTGCACCCACTCCCCATTCCAAGACGCCCTTGGTCTCACATTTCGATGGACTTCATCACAGGCTTGCCACGGTCTCAAGGAAACACGGTAATCCTAGTAGTGGTTGACAGATTTTCAAAGGCCTGTCACCTCCTACCTTTGCCCAAGCTCCCCACAGCCAGCCAAACTGCGGAACTGTTGATGAGGCAGGTGTTCAGGATCCACGGGTTTCCAGATGATATGGTTTCTGATCGGGCCCACAGTTTACTTCCCGGTTCTGGAAGGCATTTGGCAGACTCATTGGATCCTCCATTAGCCTGTCTTCTGGCTTCCATCCCCAGTCTAACGGCCAAACTGAGAGGGTAAATCAAGAGATTGAAAAGACTCTAAGATGCCTGGTTGCAGACAACCAATCTACATGGAGCTCTCATTTAATATGGGCTGAATTTGCACATAACACCCTTTACCATTCCTCCATAGGCATGTCACCTTTTGAGTGTCAGTTTGGTTTCCCCCTCCTCTATTTCCTGGACAGAAGCCAGAGGTGGATGTTCCAGCTGCCACAAGGCTATTCCAAAGGTGCCGACGGGCCTGGAAAAGGCCAGAGTTGCTTTATTAAGGGCTGTCCAACAACACCGGTGCATGCAAACCGTCTCAGGAGGGCAGGGCCCGCGCAAATCCGGGACAAAGAGTATGGCTCTCAACCCGAGACCTTCCTTTGCGGGTGGAATCCATAAGCTGGCCCCACGATACATTGGCCCATTCAAGATCCTCAAGAGGATTAATCCAGTCTCTTATCAACTCCTCCTGCCTAGGTCTATGAAGGTGCATCCCACTTTTCATGTCTCCCGTTTAAAACCTGTTGTTTGCTCTACTCTGTCTTCAACTAGGAACCCCAGTTCCTCGCATGTTGGATGGCCAGCCAGTTTACACAGTCCGAAGGCTGCTGGATTCTCGACAGGTTCGTGGAGGCGTCCAATATCTTGTGGATTGGGAGGATTTGGTCCAGAGGAGCGGTCCTGGGTTCCGGCACGAGATATTTTAGATCCCACCCTTATCTCAGAGTTTCGCCGAGCCCAAGGGAACAGTCGGAAGAACGTCAAGGGCCGTTCCTAGAGGAGGGGCTCCTGTAATGATCTCATCCCTACACTGCTATTCCACTCCCAACCTGCAGGATGCCCTCCTTAAACCCTTTGGTTATGCTTCCCCAAAGACTCTAGATGGCACCATTGTACCTAATCTTGCTTAATACGCTCTTCATTAGCCCTGATTCCCTGCACCTGTGTTTAACCCTTTATAAGTGTGCTTGCTCTCTGCATCTATGTTCAGTCTTGAGCCTACGTACTGTGGTCGCCAGCTGCAAGTCAAGTTTGTACCTTATTGTACTTTTTGACCCCTGTGTCTATTTTCTGTTCCTTGTTTTACTGGAGCTCTCGGCTATCCAAGTTTGTTTGTACTTTGTGACTTTAGTTTCATTAGTAATGCCTGGAAGTTAGCTCAGTAGCTAATACCACCTGCTCAGAACACCAGAGACCAGGGTTCTAGTCCCGCCTAGGGCGACCCCTGACACACGGGTTTCTCTTTACTTAGGACTTCTCTCAAAACATTTATCTTATCACGCGCTTTGGACTTTATTGTCTGTTGCTACAAAATGGGAGAAATCCTAAAAACTCACCGGCTCTTTTTTTACGAATCACCCAGAGAATAAGAGCAGTAATGAGAACAGCTAATGTAGCAGCAATAATAATCATAATCACCAAGGGAAGGACTATAGAGAGGGGCACATAAAGCAGAACATTACTGTAAACATATATATATATACACACACACACATTGAATAATAATTTTAAGTTCATTATTCATGCATCAGACAAAAGACTAAAGGGTGTACTTTGGTCGTGTATAAACCAGACACTGATGTTGTGAGTCAGTGATGATGCACCTGGTCGTGTAGGCTCTGACCTGAACAAAGAGGTGAGTCTTTTAACGCAGAGATGATTCCTGAGCCGGTGTGTCCGCCAGACCTGGTGTCGAGTCCAGTGGTGTAACTACAGATGGTGCAACTGCACTGGGGCCCATGCTGCAGCACTGGTTTCACTCCGGTATCGCTCACACCACGATTCTAAGGCAAATCCATCCAGAATTGTGGTGATACAATGTCAGTAAGTAAGGATTCACATTTAATCGAAAAAGTCGTGGAAAGTGAGAGGACATGGAGGAACAGGTGTTTTCTCTTACCCTTCGAGACGTGACATAGTAAAACAAAAGCAAAACATGCAACATTTAAAAAGCTGAAAATTGTAAATAACCAAATATATAAACTGGGTGGTAAATGTTTAGAATAATTAAGTATTTTTAATTTTTGGAATATTTTTGTTCACCATTTATTTGATCAAAATAATTATTACAGTTTAAAATACTAAAAAAAGGTAATAATATTACATTCATTAATGTTCTTTCTTCACATGTGTATAATTTTTGAAGGACTTAAATTTTTTTATTTATATTATTATTTATTTATATATTTCTTTACATAGGTTTTTATCCAGAAAAAATAGCTTTTATGTAAAATTCACTTTATAAAAGTCCTGTTTCTAACTTTCCTTCATGAGGATAACGTGGATCATCTGACATGGTGTTAAACAATTAACATTGTTTAAGGTCCCGCTGTTCCGTAGAATACCTCTAGATGAATTCTCGATTTCATAGGGTGTTACAGCTGGGAGCAAGAAGACACACAGACGTATATTTTCTTACTCCAAAGTTTATTCCAGGATACAATGATTTATATAGGCATTTTCAGAGGGGGTTTTTACCCTCTAGCCAATGAAACAAAAGATGACATATGTTGTATCCATGCCAAAAGATCTGCACTTATATAAGATAAGGAAATTATGAACATATACAAAATACTTTTGGACACAGAAAAACACTTCTTCTTGTCAAGTATCAAAAGTGTAGAGCAAACTCATTGAGTTTTATGACACCCTCTTCAGCTCTGCTCTTCCTGCTTCCCCTCCTTCTGCCCAATAGACTTGGCTTAAAGTTCATTAGGAATAAGGCATTATATGTCATGTGTCTTGTGAACCTATTGTTCTTCACTTTCATGTTCGGTCTCATTTGAAAGGTCTCAGTGCGATTGGTAAATTGTTCTCAATTTCACAGTAATCACTTATATTATGGAGAAGATTAAGAACTTGGTAGAACTGTGTTCTGTTGAGAAGGAGCTGTGTCCTCCTTTTGGGTCTCTGAATGTGTCCCAGCCAGGTGTGACACTGGAGCATGGGAACCTAAACACCAAAAGGTTTTTACAACTACATTTGAGATCTCTTTGTCTGGTCTGAGACCAGGTATACTGACCTTTTAAGTTTGTTTCATTTTGTTTTTGTTATTTTTGTACTGCTGATCAGTTGTGCAAATGTTTATGAATTATACCACGTTTTTGAGATCTAGACTTCTGGCCACCAAACTGGCTTAGCATGCTATTACTTAGGGAACGCATAAAAAATTACTCTTTTTGAGTCTATTGAGGAAATGGCTGCATTAAGGTAAGTGATCTACGGGGTAGCCTGGCCTAGCCTAGATGTATCGTGAGTCTGTTCTGGCCAAACAAGTTCTCTAAGCGACCCAGACTCCTAACGAACAATGAGTCAAAACTAGGAAGTATTATAGTTAATTAATGATGCAAATTTAATTACAACTAGAGGGATCAGCAGTTACATTTAAATAAATATATCTAAATCATGAAAGATTGGAGTCAGATAAAATTGTGTAAAGGGTTAGAATTAAAATTGCAAAAGCAAAAGATTAATAAATATGAGTGATTTTTAAAGAGACGCAAGGAAACGACCGAACGCGCATTAACCTTCGACCGGGGTCTCTGAATTCCGTTCTTCAGAAAAATGTCACGGTTCATGGATTCATTGTCTCATCTTGTGTGTCTGTCTGTTATGTGCTGAGGTGGGTGTGTCTAAGTTCGTGATCGCGATCTGATCAGCCCCAGCTGTGGCTCATTATTAGGGCTATTTAAGACCAGCTAACACCGCTCTCATTGTCAGATCCTCACCGTTGTCCTGAGTTCCTGTTCTGACGTTTCTCCGTTTATCGGTATTCCGGATTGTTCCTGCTTCAGAGGATTCGCTTGGATTGACGGCCACTGCGTTCCTGCACCCGCTTTCCATCCTCGCGCTGCACGAACTCCACCGCTATCAGTGACTCTCTCTTTTGGTTATCTTCTAATAAACTATCATTCTCCGCAATTGAATCCTTCTCTTGATTTGCGTGACAGAAGGATCTGACCATATATGGATTCAGCGGAAGCTCGTAATATTCAAGAACTGCTTGAAAACAACAATGCACGAATGGATCGTCAAGACGAGCAAATGCTCGCGACTGGACGAGCCGTGCAAGCGCTAGTGGTGCAGATGTCCGAACTCACCAGTCAACTCCAACAACTGCGGACGCCCACTGCGCCACCCCACCGCCCGCTTCCCCGCTTCTCCTATCAGCGTGACTCAGCGCGAGCGCGGCTGCTGACACCGAAGTATATAATGGGAGCCTAATTTATGCAGATCGTTTTTAGTTAAGTGCTCAATGTTTTTCTCACTTCAGCCACAGACTTTTGCTACTGAAGAGTCCAAAGTAGCACTGGTACTCACCCTGTTGTCCGGGAAGGCAGCCTTATGGGGAACGGCGGTGTGGGAGAATCGCCATCCCTGTTGTTCCTCGTTCCAAGCACTGTCTGAGGAGATGAGAAGAGTTTTCGATCGTGCAGTAGTTGGGCGTGAGGTGGCACGCAGACTGGCCGATCTCCGTCAGGGTGAAAGATCTGTTTCGGACTTTTCCATTGAGTTCGAACCCTGTCGGCGGAGTGCAAATGGAACGAGGAGGCGCAGTGGGACATGTTCCTGCATGGGTTGGCTGACCGGATCCAGAGAGAGATTTTTACCCTGGACTTACCCAACAGCTTGGATGGACTGATTGATCTTGCCCTCCGTGTGGATTCGCGATTACAGCAACGTGACCAGCGAGCATGTCGTCAGCGATCACCACCAGTTACGGAATGTTCTCCTGTTGACTCTGGATTCACGATCAGTCACTCACCTGACACCGAACCCATGCAGGTTGGTAGAGCTCGGCTTTCCCGGGAGGAGAGATCGTCGGAGAGCCAGAGGACTTTGCATGTACTGTGGGGCATCCGGCCATTTTTTGGTGGATTGCCCGGTAAAAGCACAAGCCCGGCGGTAGAATTGAGGTTACTGTCGGGTGGAGTATCTCTAAACAAATCCTCAACCACCACCCTCCTTCCTTCTGAGACTGCAGTGGGCAGATGGAAGACATGACTGTTCGGCCATGCTGGACTCGGGGCTGAAGGTAACCTTTTGGACCGAACTCTTGCCCTTCAACTCCACATTCCCACTGTCTCCCTACGTCACAAGGTCTCTGTCAGTGACCTCAATGGACAAGCCCTTCCTGACATCACTCACTCCACTATATCTGTTACACTTGTCACGTCTGGAAATCATACAGAGACAATTAAATTTCTACTTACTGATTCACCTCTCATTCCTGTGGTGCTTGGCCATCCCTGGCTGGTTCGGTATAACCCTAGGGTCAATTGGGGCCAGAATTCAATCACGGCGTGGAGCGAGAACTGTTATGCCTCTTGTCTTGTGTCCGCTTGTTCTCCTGTGTCTTGTTGTTTTGTTTCAGGATGAGGCGGTGAATCTGTCAAACGTGCCCAAGGAGTACCTCGACCTGAAGGAAGTGTTCAGTAAGTCCAGGGCTGCTTCTCTTCCTCCACATCGTCCCTATGACTGTGCGATAGATTTAGTTCCAGGTATGTCTCCGCCTAAAAGCAGGTTATACTCGCTTTCAGTTCCTGAAAGGGAGGCCATGGAGAAATATATTTCTGATTCTCTAGCAGCCGGGATCATTCGCCTTCTTCTTCTCCAGCGGGGCAGGATTTTTTTGTCGCGAAGAAGGATGGCTCTCTGCGACCTTGTATTGATTACCGAGGCTTGAATAACATCACGGTAAAGAACACCTATCCTTTGCCGTTGATGTCTTCAGCATTCGAGAGGTTGCAGGGAGCATCCATCTTCACCAAGTTAGATTTGCGTAACGCCTACCATTTGGTCCGCATAAGGGAGGGGATGAGTGGAAAACTGCCTTTAATACCCCCCAGGGGCATTTTGAGTATCTGGTCATGCCGTTTGGGCTGTCTAATTGCCCCGCAGTTTTCCAAGCACTCGTCAATGATGTGCTGAGAGACATGGTAGATCAGTTCATATATGTCTACCTGGATGACATATTGATTTTTTCTTCATCTCTCCAGGAACATGTGCAGCACGTCAGGCGAGTGCTCCAGAGGCTGTTGGAGAATGGGCTTTTTGTCAAGGCGGAGAAGTGCGCGTTCCATGCACAGTCAGTTCCTTTTTGGGGTACATCGTCTCGGCCGAGGGAATTCGCATGGACCCCGACAAGATCAAGGCTGTGGTGAATTGGCCAACCCCTGATTCCCGTAAGGCCCTGCAGAGGTTTCTGGGGTTTGCCAATTTCTACCGACGTTTTATTCGTAATTTCGGCCAACTAGCCGCTCCTCTGACGGCCTTGACCTCCACCAAGACGGCGTTCAGGTGGTCCAATGCAGCTGAGGTTGCATTTGCCAAATTAAAGCGCCGCTTTGTTTCGGCTCCCATCCTTACGGCCCCTGATCCCACACGTCAGTTTGTGGTGGAGGTCGATGCCTCAGAGGTGGGGGTAGGCGCGGTGCTGTCCCAGCGGGCTTCCTCGGATGATAAGATGCACCCCTGCGCGTTTTTCTCCCATCGATTATCCCCTGCTGAACGCAATTATGACATTGGTAACAGAGAGTTGTTGGCGGTTAAGCTTGCTTTGGAGGAATGGCGTCATTGGTTAGAAGGGTCGGGGGTACCTTTCATCGTCTGGACCGATCATAAGAACTTAGAGTACATCAGATCCGCTAAACGCCTCAACTCCAGGCAGGCTCAGTGGGCACTGTTTTTCGATCGTTTTGATTTCTCGCTGTCATACCGCCCGGGGTCCAAAAACATCAAACCCGATGCGCTGTCCCGTATCTTTGATTCTTCCGAACGCCCGTCGTCTCCTGAGTGAATACTACCTGAGAAACTCATTGTTTCTACACTCACGTGGGAGATCGAATCGAAGGTTCGCACAGCCTTAGAAGGGGTAACGCCTCCGTCCGGGTGCCCACCGAACGGTTATTCGTGCCTGAGGGTTAAGGTCCGATGTTATCCGGTGGGGTCATTGTTCCAATGTGGCTTGCCATCCAGGAATTGGACGCACTAGGTTTCTAGTTAACCAACGATTCTGGTGGCCCGCCATGGCTCGGGACATTCGGAATTTTGTTTTGGCCTGTTCAGTCTGCGCTCGTGGTAAGACTTCCAATCGACCCCCAGAGGGATTACTTCAACCGCTGTCTGTCCCTTCGAGACCCTGGTCCCACATCGCGCTAGATTTCGTCACGGCCCTCCCGCCTCTCCTGGGCAATACGGTTGTTTTGACCGTAGTGGACCGGTTCTCGGCGGCTCATTTCATCCCCTTACCTAAATTACCATCTGCTAAGGAGACAGCGGTTACTGTCGTTGATCACGTCTTTCGCATTCATGGCCTCCCGATGGACGTGGTTTCCGACAGGGGACCCCAGTTTGTATCCAAATTTTGGAAAGAGTTTTGTCGTTTGCTGGGGGCAAGCGTTAGTCTGTCTTCTGGTTTCCATCCTCAAAGCAACGGCCAGACTGGCGGGGCCAACCAAGATCTGGAAAGGGTGTTGCGATGTTTGGTGGCGCAGAATCCCGCTTCCTGGTGTCAACAACTCTCGTGGGTTGAGTACGCACATAACTTCGTTACCAGTGTCATCCACGGGCCTCTCACCATTTGAATGTAGTCTAGGTACCAGCCACCTATCTTTCCTAGTCTGGAATCTGAAGTCGCGGTTCCCTCTGCCCACGCATTCGTCCCAGAGGTGCCGTCGCACTTGGAGAAGGGCCCGAGAGACCCTCCTCCGGGTGGGGCGGCGCACTAAGGCTCAGGCCGATCGCCACCGGTCAAAGCCTTCCGTATCGTCGTTGGTCAAAAGTGTGGCTTTCAACTAAGAATATTCCTCTCCGCCCGTCTGTAATAAACTTGCTCCCAAATTCATTGGCCCGTTTCCTGTCACCAAAGTTCTTAGTCCAGTGACAGTCCGCCTCAAACTTCCTCCAGCGTACAGGAGAATTCATCCCGTGTTTCATGTTTCTAAATTAAAACCTGTTTTTCATTCACCCCTTAATCCGCCGGCCCCGGTTCCTCCACCGCCGCGTCTCGTAGACAGGGAACCAACATATTCGGTCAATCGCATTCTGGACTCAAGGCGGAGGGGACGTGGATTCCAGTACTTGGTGGACTGGGAAGGTTACGGTCCAGAGGAGAGAAGTTGGGTTCCTGCCAGGGACATTCTGGATCACTCTCTTATCGATGATTACAATAAACGGGTAAGGTTGGCTGGGAGCGCCAGGGGGCGCTCTTAGGAGAGGGGGTACTGTCACGGTTCATGGATTCATTGTCTCATCTTGTGTGTCTGTCTGTTATGTGCTGAGGTGGGTGTGTCTAAGTTCGTGATCGCGATCTGATCAGCCCCAGCTGTGGCTCATTATTAGGGCTATTTAAGACCAGCTAACACCGCTCTCATTGTCAGATCCTCACCGTTGTCCTGAGTTCCTGTTCTGACGTTTCTCCGTTTATCGGTATTCCGGATTGTTCCTGCTTCAGAGGATTCGCTTGGATTGACGGCCACTGCGTTCCTGCACCCGCTTTCCATCCTCGCGCTGCACGAACTCCACCGCTATCAGTGACTCTCTCTTTTGGTTATCTTCTAATAAACTATCATTCTCCGCAATTGAATCCTTCTCTTGATTTGCGTGACAAAAAAGGGGGAGCCTTACAGCAATGACAGTCTCAGGTCCAAGGTACCTTGGTTTACCCAGCTTCAGAGGTTTCAGACACCTTATTAACACCTGTTGGCCATGAGCAAAAGAGTGAGTTGGTCCTTCTGCAGGAAGAGGGAGAGAGAGAGAAACGTCACCGTTTATGCCATTTAACGTTTTCACTAGGGAATCCACGTAATCTGCGATGATCACCTCCATGTCTCCTCTGGAAAAAGTACCAGTAAGGCCTTTAACCCAAGGGGTTGGGAAAGGTCGGCCTATGATTATTTCAAATGTAGACAGTTTTGTTGTTGCTGAGGGGGACATTCGTATTTCTGCTAAAACAGCAGGCAATACATCAACCCAGTTTCGACCATTATCCATACAAGCCTTCGTAACATGATTTTTAATAGTCTGATTCATCCGTTCCACATTTGACGCCGAATGTGGATTGTAGAGAATGTGGAAGTGCCAATCGATATTAAGCTCTTTAGCCAATAACTGTGTGACTTTAGAGGCAAATGGTGTGCCATTGTCACTCTCAATAGCTGATGGTATAATGGATTTCTTTAGCCAAAACTTTTACTACTGTCTGTGCATTTTCTTTTCCACACGGGAAAGCCTCTGGCCATTTTGAAAAACGATCCACTATCACAAGTAGATATTTGTGATTCCCACACGGAGTCATCCAAGTCTATTTGCAAATGTTGAAGCGGCAATTCCGGTTGTGGAAGAGAATCATGTTTGCTGGCTTTGTGTATGTTTGTTTTAGCACATACCAAACAAGCATCTAGTAATAACAGGGTATTTTTGCTGACATTTTCTATGCAATACGATCGATTCAAATTTTGAATTACTCTTTCTTTTGAAACGTGTGAAATGCCATGATAATGTCTACATAGCGTGACGACAGCAGATGCAAAATACCTCTCAAAATATCTAGGTGTGGTCCGGTTTCACCTCATTTGCTGCCCAATGAGTCAAATCAGCTTGTGTAGGGTTAGCCTGTTACAGCTAACAGTGGCCACTCTCAGGATTTTGTCATACATGGAACAATTTGGCACCCAGGCTCTGCAATAGTTCACTAGGCCCAAGAAGCTTTGCATTTGCTTCTTCGTAGAAGGATGTTTGTATATAGCAATGGCCTTGATGCTCTCTTCAGACAGTTTTATTGTTCCTTGCGACAGTTCATGTCCAAGATAATTGACCCTCCTTTGAACCCACTGTATTTTGTCTTTGGATGCCTTAAAACCGGCCTCTGCTAGAATATTGCACACAATGGTGGAGGCAGTAGCACATGAGTCCTCAGAGGCTCCGGTAACTAGCAGGTCATCCACATACTGCAGCAAACAGGTGCATGGAGGTAGTTGTGCATCCTTGAGCGTCTAGTGCACTACCGCAGAGAACCAGGAAGGCGCATCGGTCAGACCCATGGGAAGTCGCTGGAATGTATATTAGGTGTGGTCAAAGGTGAATGCAAACAGTGGCTGCATTTCAGGATCTACAGGAACAGACAAAAATGCAGAGCAGAGATCAACAACTGTAAAATAAGCATTTGAGTGAGGAATAGAATTAAGTATTGTATGCACATCAGGTACAATAGGAGCTAATGGCTTAATCAATTCATTAATTTTTCTTAAATCCTGTGTTAATCGCCAAGAACCATTAGCCTTTTTAATTGGATTAACTGGCGTATTGCAGGGTGAATGAGTGCGGATCAGAATGCCTTGAGCCAGTAACTGTTCAATAACAGGCCGAATTCCATCTTCTTTTTCCTTGGAGAGAGGTATTGTTTACAATAAACTGGTGTGCATTTGAGCAGAGTAGCCTTGTATGGGCAGCCGTTAAAAGGCCTGCTTCATCCTTACGCGCGCGCCTCATAGACGAGGGTTAACAGCAGTCAGTTCCAAAGGAGCACATCCTGCATTGACAGTGAGAGAATACACGGCAGGAAACATGAGTTGCAGAGAATTATTGTCAAATGTAATATGAGCACCAAGTTTACGCAGCAAACCTCGTCCCCAAAAGTCAAGACGAGCAAAAACTCAATTTCATCAATCAGTTCCTGTTCTGTCATTTCTGGAGGCGACGTTTTCGCATCCACCAATGCGAATTAGGATTACTTGTGAGATATCGTTCAGGAGTGTATTTTCTTTTCTTTCAGGTTCTCCTTTTAGCATGTCTAATCATTTGAATGCATACAAACAAATTAATTCGAATGTATTCTTTAAAGAGCCTTGTCAAATGTTTGTTTTTCCTCAGAGATTGTTACAGTAATGAATGCCGTGACGGTCAGCTTGACATCAGATGTGGGCGAAGAATATGGACGCCTACCTTGCTTCTTTGCTTAGCTTAAATGAGGACGCTTCATCTGACAGAGGAGGCTCACCGAAGATCTGCGGATCAATGACCTGTTACGCAACAAAAGTATGGGTGAATTCAGATTGATTGGGACATTTTTTTCCAAGTCATTTCAATGACAGAAAATCTGAATTCAACCTACGTTTTATTCCATGCTACATTTCCCATCTGCTTGTCATGTCCACTTGTTTTTCCTCTTTCAGAATATAGAACTTCTGTAAAGTTCTTTAAGAACTCTGTTATGTTCATTTCCAGGGTGACGTCCATCTTTAGTTTATTTCTGGTTTTATGTCACAAATTGTCAATGGGCTCCATGTTTGTGGTAGAGTACAAACACATTGCCACCAGTCTTCACAGGTCCAGTACGAGTTGCAAGTGATATATGAAGGTCCTGTACAGAGAAAAAATGTCCACTAAGAAGCATTTACCTCATCATTCTACCTACAAATACATTTATCCATACCTCCATGCATCACTGCATTCCTCACGTGGTCCTCCAAGTGAACTGTAACAAGTCATTTTCTTCACTGGTGAAGAAAATCCTGGCAGAACTGCTCCGCATCAGGCTAGAACTAAAAGTGCACCAAAAACTGTCCTTGATCCCGTGACAGCCACAAAATACAGATACACTGGTTTCATTCAAATTAAAGTATAAATACACGTTTCCTAGAATTGCAGATGACACAGAAGAGTGTATGTACACAGCAAAAATTGAGAGTTGAAATTTCGGTGTTAAACATCTTAAGTTAATTTCAACACAGAAAGAGTAATTTTAACACATTTAGAGTAAAATGGCGTTTGGTGTTGGAGTTATTTCACAGAGTTGATTATCAGTGTTAAAACAACTCTGTAAAGATGTAATTAGACTCTGCCCACGCAGTTCAAATCGCCCAAAAACATTCGTTTTACAAACTTAAAGTGATAAAATATAGAATAGAGCGCATTTAAAACATTCACCTGATGCGTTTATGTAGTCTTTAAGACTTTTATATGCAATAGGCACGTTGTAGACATGACAGTACATTGCACAGTACTTTTTTTCCATTGTCGATTAAATATTTTATTTTTCTTAAAATAAATAATCGGCACTGTAGATAAAGTACGTCTGTACATTGTGATATTACTGCGTAAACGATGTTGTGCCTCCATCCATCCATACAGTCCTTTTTCATTTACACCTATTTACAATGTCAAAGTCTTTTGCATGTTCCAGGTAAAACGTTGGTCCAGATAAAGTAGAACAAACAGCAGAAGTACATGAAGCTGGATTGCATTGAAGGGTGGTTTGACTTCATGCAATTTCATCTGAAAGGTTGTTTTTTTTTTTACTTGAGAGTGTTTCTCTTTTAGTGTTATTTTAAAAGTGTTAATTTAACACCAGAGAGTGTGGAGCTATATAAACTCAGAAAAAGTGTTGAAATCAACTCTGTGGGAGTTAATTTAACCCTGGATTTTTTGCTGTGTAGTTTGCATTCTACGAATACTCTCCAAAATGGTGCTCCAGTGCCGAATTTTTGAAAAAAGCTGTTATTTTTCTCTGCATAAAAAAAGTTACCGGAGTTTAGGGTTGTTCTGGATACACTGGTGCCAGACGTGTGAGTATTTGGCACCGGTGCTCTCTAGCCAGTGGAAAACGCATCTTTTGAAGCTCGCCAGTCGAACTAATTTCAATCAAGCAAAAGCACCGGCTCTGAACTAGCACCCGGTTCATGCTGGGGGTATTAGAAACCTGAATCATCAAAGACACCTGAAAGAACCTGAGAGGTGCGACTTTAACCACAGGCGTGCATTGTTCCTGAGATGCCCATCTTTATGAGGGTGCACAGGAGGATCTGGTGGTCAACTGTGTCAAAAGCAAAATAATGTCACATGGTAATTCAAGTTTAATTTATTCTATTAGGTTTAGAGTTACCTTTAGAGACATGACATATTGTGTCTTATTCAGCAATCGTTATTATACATCAATTTAAAATAATTAATGTACAGGCCACATATCCTTTCAGTTATCGGGTGCTCCTGTGAGGTTTCTCAACAATTTGGTTCTCCTTCGAGTGGAAACGTTCTGCACTGTTGCCTCCTACTTCACTTTTGCAGTTGCCAATTCTGCACATTTGTCAAGATGCTTGTGAAGTTTTTGGATGTCTTCTACTTCAAATCACTCATGGGTACTCAGACCACAGTGTGAAATATACTACTAATAGACCATTTTGTTTGATAACGTTGCTGGGATGCTGATGACGATTTAATGAGGTTCTCATCTCCAGCCTTGAGAACATGACGACGTAAAATGTAATTTACTTTTAACAGCTTTTCAAAGCAAGTTCTTATTTTAGTTAAATCATGCTGTCTCCTTTACCGTCTCAATGACCTTCATAAAGTATAAGAATAGGTTAGGCAGGTTATTTGCTGTATATACTCATGCTTTGATGCATCATGTTTGCTATGAAGAGACTGGAAACAGGCAAAAGTCATTGTGAACAACATCTGAAACCTTAATGTCATGCATATGAAACATTTTAAGCATGCCATCTTCAGTTCTAGAGCCTGCAGATGTTACCAGTGCTGCAAGGTCAAGAACTGACTTCCTGCCATGGTGTTGATTGGTTTAGATGAGCATCTCTTCATATGTCTCCACAACTCCACAAAAACATCCACTTGCAGTGGACACAGTGCTCATAACCTTTATAGCAACATTTAGCTTTTGGCTTGACTTTGAATGAAACCGATCCATTCTTTTGGACTATTATTGTTGCGCAAGAAGATTCCCGTGTTGGGAAACTTTTGAAATGTCACTTGTCCTCCTTTATAAAGTGTCTCGCTATTTTAAAAAGGTTCCAGATTCCAGTAGGAATCGTGGAAGGCGGATGAGTTCTTGGAGACTGGAGAAACCATGGAAGCATCTTCTCTAGTCCAATTTTTGACTTTGGAAGTTGTTCCTTTCCTCTATAAAACTGCATAACTGCATCCTCTATAAGGCTGCAGCTGAGCTATAGGCACAAAACAACAGTCATTCTACACACAAACTGAGCTCTGAGCATTATTTTAGCACTAGTACTATGCTAACATTTACCTCTTCACATAGAAGAGCATGTATCCGTTCATGGCCATGTTACTTGATGCTTTTGATTCAATTCAATTAAATTCAAGTTTATTTGTATAGCGCTTTTTACAATGGCTATTGTTCCAAAGCAGCTTCACAAAAAGCAAATCATTACACAACAAAAGCAAATCATTCCACAGACAAAAGCAAATCACTACACAGCAGGTTGAATTACAATACAAGAAAATTGAAGATAGAATTAGTCCAGACGGAAGGTTAAGTTTTCCTCGACGTCATCGCAGGAAGGTCATCTCCTCACTGGGTCCACTGGAGAGGCTCGGTACCTAGATGCCTCGGGATGTGCATCCCGAGGTGGAGACAAAAGGATAATTAGCGTAGCGGCCATTCATACTATTGGGAATCACAATGTACTGTAGCATAGGTTTATGTGAATCTTTATGAGTATGCTTTGCTAAAAGATATGTCTTTAGCCTAGACTTAAACTGAGAGAGTGTGTCTGATCCCCGAACATTTGCAGGAAGGTTATTCCAGAGTTTGGGTGCCAAATGTGAAAACGCTCGACCACCTTTAGTGGACTTTGCTATACGAGGAACTACCAGGAGCCCTGAGTTTTGAGATCTTAAAAAGCGTGGCGGGTTGTAGCGAGACAGAAGGCTGGTCAGATAAATGGGCGCTAAACCATTTAGAGCCTTGTAGGTCAGTAACAGTACTTTATAATCAATTCGAAAATGAACAGGCAGCCAGTGCAGGAGGATAAAACTGGGGTTATATGATCATATTTCCTTGTCCTGGTAAGAACTCGAGCGGCTGCGTTCTGCACTAACTGAAGCTTGTTTATTGAAGATGCTGGACAACCAGCGAGCAGCGCATTACAGTAATCCAGTCTAGATGTCATGAACGCATGAACTAGCTTTTCTGCATCTGAGAGAGAGAGCATGTGTCTGAGTTTAGCAATATTTCTAAGATGATAGTAGGCAGATTTTGTAACATGAGTGATATGGTGTTCGAAGGACAGGTTGCTGTCCAATATCACACCCAAGTCTTTAACTGTCGGAGTAACGTTTATATCACATCCATCTAATTGTAGTTTGAGCTCAGAAATTTGCTGTAAACATGAATTTGGTCCGATAAGAAGCACCTCTGTTTTATTAGAGTTTAATAGAAGAAAATTTTTGTTTTATGTCTTTAACACACTCTGTTAATTTAGACATTTCTGATAACTCATCAGGCTTAGATGAAATGTATAGCTGTGTGTCATCTGCATAACAGTGGAAATTAACCCTGTGCTTTCTAATAATGTTCCCCAGGGGCAGCATGTATATCGAGAACAGTAAGGGGCCTAAAACTGATCCTTAAGCCACAGCACACTTCACAGGCATTATACTAGAACGGTCTCCGTTTATATCTACAAATTGATAACGGTCTGATAGGTATGATTTAAACCACTTTAAAGCCTGTCCCTGTACACCAGTGGTGTTTAAACGCTCCAGGAGAATATTATGATCTAAAGTGTCAAATGCAGCAGTGAGATCCAATAAAACTAGTAGCGAGACGCAGCCTCGGTCAGAGGCTAAGAGCAGGTCATTAGTGATTTTAACTAATGCGGTTTCTGTGCTATGGTGCGGTCTAAAACCTGACTGAAACTCCTCATAGACGTCATTCATCTTTAAGAAGGAGCATAACTGCGCAGACACAACTTTTTCTAATATTTTTGATATAAATGGGAGATTTGATATCGGTCTGTAGTTAGATAGTCCATTAGGATCAAGTTGTGATTTTTTGATCAGAGGCTTAATAATTGCTAATTTGAATGGGTTGGGAACGTGACCTAATGATAGGGAGAGTTAATAATATTTAGAAGAGGTTCACCGGCAGCTGGTAATATATCTTTCAGAAATTTAGTTGGAATAGGATCTAATACACATGTGGCAGACTTAGACTTAGTGATTAGTTTATTAAACTCTTCCTGTCCTATGGTTGCAAAACACTGTAACTGAATTTGCTGGGTACTGAGTAGGGCTGGACTATAGGACAAAGTTAAGGGTTGATTTTGACCATCTGGTTCTTTTGATACTGGTGTCACTGCATTCCAGGAGAGACCAACTTTAGTCTGATGCTGAATGAGTGACTAAGTCAATAAAACAACGGGAAGAATCTCTTACCACAATACTAACTGCTGCCCAGATGAGACACTCACTGCAGGAGCATTCAAATGAAGATGCCTAGAGAAAACAAACACAGATGTCAGCCAATCAGAAGTTGCATACTCCTTCTGATGTGATTTAATTAACATCACTCACTTTGAAGTATTGCCGCAGGTTGTCAGTGAGGATTCTTTGAGGACTGATCAGTGAGAGGTAGTTGGAGTCCTCTCTGAAGCTCCTCTGAAAGCCACAGCTTAAACGGCAGAAGAACATCAGCAACGCATGTAATGTTTGAGTCTGAATGCAGGTGTGGACGCGTGATGCTACCTGTCACAAATGTGGAGTCGGCGAAGCTGGAACTCGCCCTCATCTTTCAGATGGGACAGGCAAACCATCAGGAACCAGAAATAAGAGATGATAAGAATAAAAGTCTGAAAGTAATACATTTGAGCATGAATACCCAGTCATCATCTCCTCACTTGCTGATGGTCTCCCAAGACATCAGGATTGAGAGATTCAATGCAGGTCTTCAAGGTAGACAAGAGCTTAGCATTCAGATTCTTGCTGTAGCCTGTCAGCCTGACCATGTGCAGGTTAGTAAGTGCCTAGAAAGTAAAACATTAGTTTTTTTGCTTTGAAACGGTAATCTTAAATATAATGTTGCATAAATTAAGTGTTGGTACCTGAGCATTGTGCTTCCCTCATTCCACCGCTCCTGATGGGAATACATCTTACATGAAAGGAGCACATGTAGTATAAATCCCTAAATTGGGAAAACCGTGATGGGATGTCTTCAGTTAAAGGCTGTCTGTGAAAAGCATGTATGTAAGTGAGTGTGTATGATCAATCAAACAATGAATTATACTCCTTGTTTAAAACATTTTAAGTGTTTAAGTAAACTTCTCTAACCTTCGAGAACTGTCGCGCCTGAAGTTCAGCCAGCAGATCGATCATCTCCTCTCTCTTCAGATGTTGAAGCCCACGTTTCGCTGGTAGAGGTCAAACCTCCGCTGGTCTCCAAATCTGATTCTTTCCTTTCTGGAGGTACAATCAACGCTGGGAGAATTCAAACCTTCACTGGTTTCCAGATCCTATAATTTGCAAAAGCTGACACAAACTCACTAACGTCTGATAACTTACATTTCCATAGTTTTTACCCTCTTGGTGAACACCTTGGCGTTTAATGGTGAGTTTTTGGCTCAAGGACTGCATTTAAAGTCACGTTCAAGCTTTTCTTTTTTAACCATAGAGGCCTTGTCATGTTAGAAATGAAAAGGGTCCTGTCCAAACTGTTGCTATAAAATTATAAGCACACAATATTCCGTAGTAGAATATCATTATATGTTTTAATATTAAAATAGTCTCTTTTCCTCTATCCCAGTTCAATATTCCTCTTTTGATAAAGCAAAGTCGTTATCTTGCACAGCTTAAAATTGAGTAGCGTGATTAGTAGTGATTTTAATTTTGGATAAACCGTTCCAATAAGATTAACAATAAAAGTTACAGTACAACACAAAACCTACCTCCACATTCAATTTCTTGAAGGAGGTCCTGAAAGTAGTTTTCTCCTCATTTCAGGAGCAACATTGATGAGAATATAGTCTGCATCTGGCTGGAAAAACAGTGTTTTGTGAGAACAGCAACAAATTGGTTAAAAGAAAGTGGTTGAACTAGGTATTGCAGTACAAATTCAAAATATTGGAGATGTCTTACTTTAGACTTGATGCACATGCAGGTTGCCAGATTCCCGCTCTGTCCCCTTTCCTTTGCCAGCTTCCATGACAGAAATAAAATACGCTGTTTTCCGCCAAACTGGCAACCCAGGGTTCTGAAGCAGTTCTGAAGGTTAACCGGTTCAATTTAATTTGACTGAATGTCTTCAGAATTCTTTCTTTTATCACACAGTCTACGATTTTCAGATAAAATCAACCGTGACACGTGGGAGGACTCATGAAGTTCTGATCTTCAGAATCGCCCGTGTACGCCTGCTTTAAGAGTAAAAAGCAGTTTGCTGAAAAACTACAAGTTACTATATCGCCCATGTACTGTAATGTTTCTTTCATGTGTGAGAAAATCCCTTACATGGACAAATGCATCAAATATAACTATAGCTGAACAGCATGCAGATAGCGATGCTTGAATTCATGAATAATAAAACTGCAACGGTGTTATACAGTGATTTTGGAGCAAAACGGTATGGATATGAATAAAACGCACTGCACGTGGTCGCACTGTCCTTCGAATATCGAGAATAATATTCTCACACATCTAAAGTGCGCGCACAGAAAAAGCGGTTGATCTATAAGCCAGATGCATGTAACAATACGTCTTATTACAATGTTGTTTTTAGTGCTGAACTTATTTTAGCGTCATACATTTGGTTTAACTGCGCTGTTAAAGGAGGTGATTTTTACCATTCATCTGAACTGTGTGAAAGTATTTTAGATGCTTACATTGTTCTCGCTCCATCCATGCAAAAACTGCGTCCTATCAGCCAAGTTTCTATTTCCTGCTGTGTAACAACAACAGTATTAGAAAAAGAATTGCCTATTAATTCTGCAGTAACACCTTATTAGTAATGCATTAAGTAAAATATAAGTGTTACCAAATATATGTGTTTTCTTCCTCTCTCTGATTACATTAGGTAGATCTTCAAGTGTGTAACGCAACCTTTAGGCAAATCTAAAGTGTGCTGTAAAGCAGCTCTAGCTCAAAATAAAATAATATTTTGAGATTTCCGATACGGCAAGGATTGTTGTACAGCGATGAGCTCGACTTACCAAGAATTTGGCCATTTCTTTATCGGTCAGGTCATCACATCTTCTTGAGTCGACCAGAGAAGATCATCTTCAGGCACCTGCAGGGAATGATGCATCTGAGAAAAAACAGGGACACGTACAAAAATAAATACGATCCTTATAACATAGAAAGGTTGAATTTAAATAAAGTGACCTCTAATTAAGTACAAATACAAATTATAGACCAAGGAAACAATGCTATAATAAACATTGTAGGGAATAAGCGAAAAAATACAAATATTTAGGTACAGTAAATAAATTAGACGCACCAAAAATTACTAGAATGTATATTCAATATTTATTATTAATGAGTGACAAAATGCTTAAAGTATCAAATAATAAGTCAAACTTTCAAATGGCTTCTGGAAATTAAATTCTCCAATTTAATTTAGCGTTAGCAAAACAATTTCCGTTAATCATCACGATATAAACCTAACAAACCCCTCAGATTTGTCGCGGAAAAATTATTATTTTGAAAATTATGAACTGCTCTTCGTTAAATCGTTATAAAACTGTGATATTATTCGAAATATTAACGTTATACACTATAAGACATTACCGTGTCCCAGGAAGTTCACGCGCCCGATACCCGTTTAGGCACGGACGTTACGTTCCGCACGCGTGCAGCGTGTTTAAGTCACAATATACTTTTATACTAATATATTTAATATATGAATGGAGCCGGCTGTGAAATTCAAGCACGCGCCTGTTTAGAACGGTTCAAAACAAAACAAGAAGCGCGCTGGCCGGGCGGTCTCGTGACATCGAGGTATGACGTCACAAACCACGCGTTCGAATTCGAACTTTTTGAATCGCATTTCTTGCGCGAAAGTGTAGAGTATCGACGGATGGTTGTTCTCACCGAATGCTTCAGTCGATAAACATTGTACTGACACGAACTCCTTTTGGTTTATAATATAATCAAACAGTGTTTTATGGAGTTTAGTGAAGTTGAGAGAGAAAGAGTGGAGATGATCGGTCTTACTTCAGACGTGATGTCTGACTCTGTCAGCATTAAAGAGACAGCTGACAAAAAGCCTGTCAAAGGCAACAACAACAAGAGATTCAGGGAGCGTTGGCTCAGATAATGCAGGACCCGTGAAGTTTTGTCCTTCAAACGATGTGGAGAACAGCCCAACAGGTGAGCTGGTTATTGTAGGTGCATTTATTAACATCACTTTCTTTCCCAGAACTCGAATCTGTAGTCAGAGATCTGTAGGTTACCCTCGATTTTTCTTTATTTTAGAAAAACCTGCAAAAGAAAAGAAGATGAAAGGAGCCCGTGCTGTCTTTCGGAGAGTATGGAAGGCTGTAAAGCGTCCTTTCCTTTGCTGTGATCCAAACCGAGTGGTGAATATTACACCACAGCCGGATCAAGATGATTCAGAGCTGACGCCTGTCCCGAGTCCTCCCAGAATCGCACCGACGGCCAACACAGATCCTGAGCCGGTGTGTCTGCCAGGCCAGGTCAGTGAAGATGTCTGTGAAGAGTCGTCGTGTGTGCCAGGTCCCTCCAGGAGCGAGCAAATACCTGACGTAGAAATGGCCGATCCCGAGTCATCACCTGTGGCAGATCCCTCCTGTTCTGATCTGGGTGATGGTGAGTCTTAGTTACTTTAGGTTTCTGTTATTTCTACCATCTGTTGTCTATTACCACGCACTGCTGTAATTCACTGCATGTAACTTTTGTTGTATTATTTATCTCCATTTTAGAAAAGCCTAAAAAGCAGAGAAAGGGGAAAGCGGTCCGTGCGTTCATCAGGAGATTCCGTGAGGCAGTAAAGCACCTCCTCCTCTGTCGTGACTCGAAGATTGTCCAGGGTTCGACGCCACAGGTGGATCCAGACAGTGATGAGGACTTAGCAGATTGTCCCCTTTCTTTTGAGTTTGAGCCAAGCTGTCAGACCAGTTCTGACCAGGGCTATGAAGCTCTCCAGTCCCCCCCCCCACCTGTGCAAGAGGCAAGTGCAAATCCAGCCACTCCAGCCAAGCCAGCCACTCCAGCCAATCCAGCCACTCCAGCCAATCCAGCCAATCCAGCCACTCCAGCCAATCCAGCCAATCCAGCCACTCCAGCCAATCCAGCCACTCCAGCCACTCCAGCCACTCCAGCCACTCCAGCCAATCCAGCCACTCCAGCCAGTCCACCCAATCCAGCCACTCCAGCCAATCCAGCCACTCCAGCCAATCCAGCCAATCCAGCGTTGCGCATGAGCCGGATTCTTCGGATTTGGGAATCAATCTGCAATCCGGTGAATCATTATTACCTATATTTCTCTGCTTTAAATCAGAATTCAGACTGTAAATCTGGTACTGTAACTTCTTCCTATCTGTTTTTCAGGTAGAGCACCTGTCTTTTTATTGGGAGATCTTCTAGGACACGGAAGTTATGGCAAGGTGTATGAGGCAACCTACCTATTTGGTGACAAAACGACGGTAAAGCAATTTTATTGACTTGTATCATCATTTTGCTTCAGATGTAGAGATGTGTGTCCACTGTCGAGATCCTTTGGTGTGTTTGGAGAAATTAACTTAATTTTTGCCATTCACAGGTTGCCGTGAAGTACATCCGCAAGCGTCAGACTGACCATTATCTTCATCTTGTAAGTTGACAAATCTAAGGATTGAGTGACTATTGCTGTAAATACCTGTAGCTAACATAAAGCAGAAATGAAATAGACAACAGAGATTTAAGTGCAAATCTAAGCAGAATGATGTTCATCGTCCAAGTAGTGAACCGTTTTT
This sequence comes from Puntigrus tetrazona, assembly GCF_018831695.1. Lineage (NCBI taxonomy): Eukaryota > Metazoa > Chordata > Actinopteri > Cypriniformes > Cyprinidae > Puntigrus > Puntigrus tetrazona. Next base: position 19,409,283 of record NC_056702.1, on the reverse strand, counting down.
TTCTCTCTTGCTCTCTCTCTCTAGGCTGGTCATTCCAAACCCGTGCTTGCAGAAGTGGCAATGTTGCTCAGGTTGGGAAAACCTCCATTATGCCCCAACGTCATCAAATTGTACGAATGGACTGAGAAAAAGACGAGCTTCGTGCTCATCATGGAGTTCCCTAAACCTTGCTGTACCTTGAATGAGTACATCGAGTGCTCGGAGCCCATCAATGAACGGGAAGCATGCTGGTTAATCGGTCAGTTAATCCAAGCTTTGAAACACTGCGTCGACCGAAGGGGGTCTTCCACGGCGACATCCACACGGGGAACATCCTAGTGACTCCCACTACTTTGGAGCTCAAGCTAATTGACTTTGGCTGCGCTCAACTGATCCACCATGGGGCAATCTCAGCAGTCAATATCAAGGTGTGTTTTGTGTTACATTGATCACGGTGTTGCCTTTTTGATAACGCAATAGTTCGATGCTAAAAAACGTTTCTCTTGCAGGAGCACAGCTGTACACCCCACCCGAGGTCATGAAGGATTCCACGTTCACGCCGCCCGGCGTATGTCTGGGCTGTGGGCATGATTCTCTTCCGAATCCTGCATGGATATCTGCCCTTTAAAAGCAAAGACAAAATACTGCGTAACTACACTCCCGTGAAACAGACTTTATCCTCAGGTAAACTGAACAGAGACCTCTTTACTCTTGGTGTAGCAAGTAACATGTGTAAAGACCCGATTATTTAATTTGGTACATTTGAAAAGTATGACTAACCTGCGCTCTCCCTCTGAAAACTTTACAGAATGCCGTGGCCTGATTTACCAGTGTTTGACCCGCAATCCAGCTGACAGACCGATGCTACAGCATCTAGAAGAGCACAGGTGGTTTTACCAACTAGACAGCGGATCCTGTGCGTCAACCGGACAACGAAAGGAAGCGTAACACATTAAGTAGGTCTTAAGTTGTCTTTATCTTTAACTTTATCTGCAAAGTTCATTGTTAAACACAGGCACGCTGTATAAGGGGGTATGGAGATTCATGCGATCAAAAGTATGTGACCCTGGACTTAAGTCTTAAGTCGCTAGGGTATATTTATAGCACTAGCCAAAAATACGTCTCAATAATTTTTGCCGTCATTTGGGCGTTAAGTAAAGATCACGCTCCGTGAAGATATTTAGTATATTTCCTATTGTAAATATATTAAAACATAGTTTTTGAGTAATACGCATTGCTAAGAACTTCAGTTGGAAAACTTTCTCAATATTGAGATTTTTTACATTCCAGATTTTCAAATGTTTTGTCCTATCCCAACATTCAACTTTATGACTGGCTTTGTGGTCCATGGTCACGCATAGGAATGAAAAGAGAATAATAAAATTCACAAAAGATGTTCCTCACAAGCTCAATGAAACCCTCTTTCACAATCTCCATCTCCTATTATTGAGCCTATTATTTATGGTTTATATTTTAGAAAAGTCTTCAAAAGTGATGAAGGGGGTTTGGAGAGTGGTGAAGGTTGCACTGGTTTCACTCCGGTATCGCTCACACCACGATTCTAAGGCAAATCCACCCAGAATTGTGGTGATACAATGTCAGTAAGTAAGGATTCACATTTAATCGAAAAAGTCGTGGAAAGTGAGAGGACATGGAGGAACAGGTGTTTTCTCTTACCCTTCGAGACGTGACATAGTAAAACGGTATTGTTTCATTATTTATCAATCATTGTTGTACGTCAATTTCAAATAATTCATGCACTTGGACAATCAGATGTTCAGCTTTTGACTTCTTCAGTTTTCTGAGTCAGCGTCGAAAAGATTAATCTGAATATTTCATTCATACTAAGTCTTTCAAAGTTTTAAAAACCTAAATGCACATTATTTGTAATTGGTTTTTGAACTTTTTATTATCTATGTCTACTTTTAGGATTTGGACAGAAGTCTTCACCTCAGTCCAGTGGAGGAAGGTCAAGACGATTCTAGGAGCCTGATGATGGAGGGGGTCCCTGAGGCGGAAAATATTTATATGATATCAAATAAAAACATGTTAAATATGACATAATGTTGCCATAACCTTCATTTATTAACTTAATCCCATGCTAGAAACATTTTTTTTCATAAAAGGTATACTATAATAATAAAGGTATAATAAAAGGTATATTATTTTATGGAGACTGTAATAATGGCAGTTTTAAGCATAGAATGGAACTTCTTGAAAAATCTTTCAACACTTTAACAATGAAAATAAATAAACACCCTACAGTTTAGGATATTCAATAATGCAAATATGAGACACACTGTACTTGATATTTATTTATATACAATTCCTTTTAAATTGACAAGCAAATACATTTGTGATCTAAAAACAACTTAAACATCTTTAGTCCACACTTATTTTCTATGTTTTATCTTAAGACTAACATGTTACTTAATATTTAGTTGTATGCAAAACATTCAACATTTAAAAAATAAAATTATTAAATTTTTAAATAATAAAAATATCATTATAAAATAATATTAATATAAAATAACATAAAAACTAAATAAAATATAACAAAAATGATATAAAAATATAAATAATCAGTAATATTTAAAAAAGTCAGAAGGATTGCTTCAGAATTTATATTTTAAAGAAAACCAGTTTGAAGGGAGCGCTTTTTTATATCCCACATATGAAATATAATTCAGCAAGAAACTGCAATACCAGGTTTTTAAACATAGATGGCGACAGAAGCAAAACCTTTGAACCGTAGCTTTAACAAGAAATCATGCTGAAGTATGTTGATGCGGAATACAATTATTTCAGTATTTTCCTATTTAGGTTAAGAGGAAACAAGCATTTGTAAATATCTGCAGCATATATTGTGAATAAAAAACTGGATCAATAAAACACTTAAATTTAATTTATTTTAAATATAAAAATACATTTTTGCGTAAATAATCGCACATGTATCGGTTTATTTAATATTTAAAGCATTCTGTAAAATAAAAAGCGCTGTAAAAATAACACCGAAAGCTGTATGCGTATATCTACAAATATGAAAATAAGTAGTATTATGAGAGTATGTTATTGTAATACTGTAGGCATCTCTATTTCCTCTGGGTGGCGAGAGATCTTCCTGCCTGCAAAAGAAATACAATAGTATTAATGACCTTTTAACGTGTAAATAAAGAGATTCGGTGACGTTCAGAACTCACCAGCTCTTTTAACACAGCTGATCTGAAGAAGAACGACAGTAGGAGCAACGAACACTGCGATCTCAACAATAATCACAATGACTGCAGGAAAGATGCGAGAAAAATAGCTAGAGTATGGAGCAACGGACCATATCAAACCCTTGAAAAATTCAGTGATGGTTTCGGTGCAAGCAAAGCCATTTCGTACCTCTGAATAACGTATCGTCTTACACGCGCTATCAGCTGCATCTGTGGATCACATTAGATCAGTTCAAACGTGCTGAGATGTGAACAAGCCATGCATAGCTGAAGCCATCTCAGTGGATCCACTGGTATGTTGTACATTGAGATGCAAAACCATAGTCATGAAGATTATTTTTAAAAAAAGAGACTTGAGATGCTGAGTAAGTGTCAGGGATCACGTACCTTGAGCTGCTGGTTTAGTTTGTCTTGGTTTCTTCTCGGAGCTGCTGACTGGAATCGGTTTTGTTGAATCGACTGCAGCTGCAGAAGATGAACGTTTATAATCAACACAATCTGGAGTACAATCTTGAGGAAAAAGTGAATGATTTATATTATATTCTGTAAAAAGCTTTATTGTGTAATCATTTTGAAACGACTAAAGCACATGTGTCAAACTCACGGCCCGCGGGCCACATCCGGCCCGCCTTGCAATCATATCTGGCCCGCAAGATCATTTTACATTATCGTTATTCATGGCCCATCGATATGAAGCGCTGTTAACGCAATACTGCACAGAACTACAGATCCCATAATGCAACGCTTCAGCTGCCTTGCCGCTTACTTCTCGCGTCAATTAAGTCTAGCTATTACAAGATATTACGAAGATAGCCGTTAGCCAAGATACCCCTCACGATGCCGAAGAGAAAAGTTGATTCTGAAAACAGAGCCTTTAATAACCGATGGGGCCAGGGTAAACCCGTGTGTCTCATTTGTGGAGCTAATTCAATATAAGATGGCACTTTGAGACAAAACACAAGGATAACCTGAAAGACCTGGATTCAGAGCAAGTAATGTTGAACCAAGTCAGCACAAATGTGTTCCCCAAAACGAACTGAGCACACTACGCGCTGAGTTCGCACAGCGCTTTAGTGACTTTGAAGCACAAAAAGAGTTTTGAGTTGCTTCGCAACCATTTGCCGTCGATGTTGAAACTGCACCTGCGCAGATTCAGATGGAACTGATTGAGCTGCAGTGTAATGGGACACTGAAGGCAAAAAGTACGACACTGTTCATTCACTCCATCCCTACATCAATGCCTCAGCTCCGTCTTCATGCGGCTCGAACCTTGTGCACGTTTGGGAGCACATATCTGTGTGAGAAGCTCTTCTCAGTGATGAAGGTGAACAAAACAGCACACAGAAGTCGTCTCACTGATGAGCACCTGCTGTCCATCCTGAGAATCTCCACAACACAGGACTTTACACCAAACTTGTTGCCAAAAAAGATGCCAGGTATCCGGCTGCGGTCAGAGCATATAATCAGATCAGAGTCATAAGAGCAAAGAAAACGGAATGATTTGAATTGGTATTGCTGAAAAGCACACATTTTATGTACATTTCCAGGTTTTGTAGCATGTTCATATTTCTAACTTGTATAATTTCGACAGGAGATATTTTTAAGGAGAGCAAAATCTTTTGGGATATTTAAGTTTATTTTTTTATATATATACATTGACATAGGAGCAAAGGAATTTGAATGTTATATTTAACAAGATGTTTTTATGAAGAGCAAAAATTAAATAGAAGTAATTTAAGGTTTACGTTTGTTTCAGCATAATAACATTTAGTTTTAGTGTGTTAAATAAATGTTTATCCTGTTCGGCCCGCGACCTAAAGTGTGTTTTGAATTTTGGCCCCTTGTACAACTGAGTTTGACATCCCTGGACTAAAGGTGTACTATGGTCGTGACTCGTGTATAAACCAGACACTGATGTTGTGAGTCAGTGATGGTGCACCTGGTCGTGTAGTTTGTCTTGGTTTATTCTTGACTGGGAGCGGTTTTGTTGAATCGACTGCAGCTGCAAGAAGATGAACGTTTATCATCGACACACTGTTAAACATTCATTTTATCATCCTTGATAAACTCACATGAAATATAGTTTGCGTTGAATTATCACGGGATGAGAGTTATTTCTGTACAACATTAAGTTGTTTATGCCTAATTTTTAAGAGTAAAAAGCTGCAGCATGTATCTCTTTAGTTAGTCCTCAATTAACTACATTATTAATCCTCATGTTGTGTTTGTGAAATCCATTGGGTTTGGTTTTCTTTTACCTGAATACTTGACAGTATACGTGACCGAGGTCTTCGGTTGATTTCTCTGAGTAACCTCACATCTCCACTCTCTGTTGAGATCTTCATTCTGGAGTTTTGTAGTCAGAGAGATGTTACAGTGTTCTGAGGAGAATGAGATCTGATATCTGGAGTCTGTCTGTAGATTCACACCAAACTGATTCACCCAGATCAGCTGAACTTCATCACGGACCAAAGAATCACAAGAGATTAGATCACAATACAACTGACAGGAGAGAGTCACAGAGCTGCCTGGACTGATCTGAGAGGAGGATGAAGTGACTGAAAGACAAAATAAAACAGAAATCATTGACACTGAACGTGTGAGATTAAACGTAAAGAAAGGATTTAATCATACAACTTAAAGAAACACTCACCATGAAGAAAATGCAGATAAACGCGTGAATCATTTCCTTGTTGTTCATTCTTTCCTTGTTTTCCAGTCACAAATTGCCGGCAGATGTAAGATCCATGATCTTCTTTCGTGACTTTAGTGATGTTCAGAGAGCAGTCAGAGCCCAGACTCAGTCTCTCAGATCTCTCTATGTCTTTCTTCTTTTTCCTCCATAAATCAGTTCAACTGTCCCTGATTGTTTGCTATACATCCATGCAGTTGATGTACAGCCAAAAGAGCATTATTACAGGGCAGACTGACATTTTCACCAGAACTGCAGAACACATGAGTATCACTCGCTCCACCGGTACCTAAATGATGATAATAATTATTAAAGCTTGAATAAACATTCGCAAAAAGTTGTCTTGAGAAAGCAGTGGTTTAAAATGCTTGTAGTTTGAATGTGTTGATGTGAAGAAGTTTGAAAGTAGAATAAACAATAGACGGATAAATAGTCGCTATGTGATAGACCCGGGTGGTTGCTAGGGTGTTGCCATGTGTTTCTAGGGTACTCAGGGTGCTTGCTAGGGTATTCTGGGAGGTTGCTATGTGATAGATAGATAGCTGGATAGATTTCAGACATTTTCTTGATGAATAATCTGTAAATACAATCTTTTTGTCTCATGTTTTCAGTTCAGGTAGTTGCAGAAAGAAACGAAGAAATCAGGGTTAACAAAAAATTGATTAAATGAAAAAAACACCCTGTGCTTGCAAAGATGAGTAATTTATGATGATTTTTATTTTCAAAAATCCTTATGAATGCAGATCGAGTGAGAACCATATATATATATCTATAAATATATATAAAATTTACTGGGACCACATTATATTACAGAACAGATGCACTGATGTATTTGTAGCACACTTGAAACTGTCTTTCATACAATAGTGCACTCAAGTGGTAACTAATTACGTTTTTAAAAACAAAGTATGTTAAAAGTGCATTTTAGTTCATGTTCATGGTGCAGAGTTGAGTACACTTAGATGATCTTAAGTTCATCTTAAGAAGTACTAAACTGTTTTTTTTTTTGCATGTCATATAATCTGCTTTCTGGTATACTTCATAGTTTAGGAGACTTTAGAGAGTTTCAAATGTACAATTCTAAACAAGCAATAAATAATAAAACGGTATTTACATCACTTGAATTTCATCAAAATTTCATTGTGCCGAGTTAAGCTTCAGAAATCAAACTAAATTGTTTAAATAGACCGTTGTTCAAATCGTGCATCTTTTATGGTAAAGATAATAAAGAGATTTCTTCACCTGTGAGAAGTGCAGAGAGAACGAGTCCCAGCAGACACATCTGACTCTTATCAGCCATTTTCTCTTACTGTCCAAATAATTGCATCTCTTCCTTTAAACGTCGCCAGCTCCTCCTCCAGACTTTAAGATCCTATTTAAGATCGCCCACACTATACCGATGAATTACTTTTCTGCTCATCAGTTAATCTGAGGCGGTTAACACTTATTGTAGTTTGAATTTAATTGTAGAATTGAGACTTTGAAGAGCTATTTGTTTGCTTCATTGCGAGGTTTTCAGTCAGCCAAATGCTGCCTTTAGATAGCGTACGTACATCTAGGAGACGTCTATGTGACATCAGCAAGACGTATTATTTAGGTAGTTTGCTCATCTGCAATACGTCTATTGAGCGTCTCCTTTTAGATGTCTAATAGACGTCGATTAGATGTCTTTGAGATGTTATGCTTTCGAATGCATGCACAACTGACGTCTGCTAGATGTTTGTAGCCAGCAGATGCTTTCCAGATCAAGAGATCTTTAACAGACATCTTGCAGACGTCACGTGTGCTATCACAGTAGACACATCTACATCAACATCTACATTTCAAAGAATGAGCTTGAATCATTGCCTCAATTGTTGTGTAACTAAAACTTTTTTCTCTTCCCGTTACTAATGGCTGTATTTTTTGGTGTGTTGTTCTCGTTGTTGTTGAGGTGTGTTAGCGTGTGAATACAGCACGTGAGAACTATGTAGGTTTCACCGCACTGCGACCAGCTCTGAACACAGTTTAGACTGAAAATCTCACACATTCTGATGAAGTTCCTCTTTAAGTGATTTTTGCTGTATAGTTGCTGCAGACCATTTACAAATTACTGCCAGTTTCGAAAAAAAAATCGGCAGCCGTCAGCAGGAAGTGGCTGACACTAAAACCAGATGTCGACTGTCGCTAAAAAAACGGAAATGGAAGGCGGCGGCAAGACAGATAATTATATAAATGTAGAATAGTTTTCAATGCATATTTAAATTAGTTTTTAATTTGATTTTATATAATTCATATTTTTGTTTAAAAAGGTTTATTTATGAGATGCACTTATGTTGTATATTTATTATAAAAGCTACACACACAAAGACCTGCCTAGAAGACAAAAGAGAGAGCGTCTCAATGAACTTTATTTAAAGTCATTTCGCTGGGTTACGATATTTCGTACATTTGACTTTACGACGATACGCACAATTGACATTTGACAAAAATGACTGCAATTTCCAAACATCATGGCCCAGCCTCCTTAAAACAGGTAGTTCATCCTATGGATTAGATTAAACCAGGACTAGGTCTTTGACATTAACAGTTACAGTTTCTAGAATAGTGTCTTGGCGAAAAACATCACCTGTGAGCGTTTTAAGACCAAACAATGGAAGTAATGCATTTTAAGTTACATCAGTGCAAGTTTTTCTAGAAAGACAAGAGATAAAGATTAAACATGTGAAATGCATGTGTGGTTTGTACAATGTTCACCTGTGGCATTATCCTCAAAATATATGGCATGCTTCGTCTGAAAGTGTTCGGGATCTGAAAATGCCTGAGAATCGAGCGTTTAATCTCGTCGTTATACATTACTGACACTCTATTCTCCAATTTGATACCGAAATGATACCATTTCAGAAGTTGAATAGCATTTACGCGTGGATATGGTTTTGCATGTTCTGAACAAATTCACTTTTTGGAAATGTAATGCTTCATTTTCTTGTAATAACCGATATCCAGGTACACACAAGGTGAAGACAGAAATAAGGAAAGAAGGGAGAATGTATAGAAAGAAGTAGTTCGTAATTAAAACTGTTTGGTCAATTGTTACAGTAGGTTAACGGATATCGGACAGTCTTCTGAAAAGTTCAACACACAAAACGATTATGGATAGTGTTGCGTGTGTAACTTCTATAATTGAACCATTGAACTAAAGTAGGCAAAGTTACACTATCGATAACAACTAAAATCAAACTTACGACGCCACAATTACTTTGATCACTAATTTCCAAACTTATCTCTAGAAAAATCGCCGCCATTTTTGAAGTAATTGTTAGGTGATTGGTTGCGTCCACGTTAGTAGATACTGATTGGCTGCTACCGAGTGGAAGGCGGAAGCCGACTGCGATTCCATTTGCAGATGTTTATTAGAAACACACACACAGATGAGAATGGTCAAAGACAAGCAAGGGTTGGCAACAGTAATTTCAGTCCGGAAGGCAAACATACACAAAGGGATATCCGTGGGCAAAGTCGAAGGAAGGCAAAGGTCAATAACAAAGTTCAATAGAGATCGGTTATCGTAACAAATAAGGAAGATCCGTGAAGCCGTGAGTCGATAAAGCAAGCAATGGTCATACACAATGATAGTCAGTAGCACAATGGGTAAACGCTCGTAAGGCAGACAGGCTGGCAATACTTCGCGTGAGAGCTAAATAGCACCAAACAGGAAGTGGTGATAGAGGAGCGGCTCGAGTCAGTAATCAGGAGAGGGCTCCCTCTGCTGGCTGGATGTTACAGAACCCCACACACACACTAGGAGCGACTCCTGGAGCTTTTCGTGACGTCGCCCTTGTGGGCGTCCTCGTGGTCGTGGTTGGTCCTGGGCAGAATCTTGTGATTGATTTCGTGGGCGTCCACGTGGTCGTGGTTGGTCCTGGGCAGTATCTCGTGATTGGTTTCGTGGTTGTTCTCGTGGCCATGGTTGATCCTGGGATGGATCTCGTTGTGGGTTACGTGGTCTTCCCCTAGGGCGAGGTGCTGGACGATCGGGTCTGGCTCTGTGGAACTCCTCTATAAGGGATGGGTCCAAAATGTCCTGAGCGGCTACCCAGGATCTCTCCTCTGGTCCATAACCCTCCCAGTCCACCAAGTACTGGAGCCGACCCCCAGTCTCCGCATGAGTCCAGTAGTCCACTCACTTGATATGCGGGGTTCCCGTCAATCTCAAGTGGCGGCGGTGGTTCTGGGGCTTCAGGGCCAGGGTCAGCTCCCGGGGGACCGGTTTGAGGAGGGATACGTGAAAGGATGGAGATATCAGGGCCAGGTGTGACATCATTCACTTGTTTTATTATCTTGAATGGTCCAACATACCTTGGGCTTAGCTTCTTACTGGGCAGCCGCATCTTGATGTCCCTCGAGCCAGACCCTTTGTCCAGGTTGATATGGGGATGTGGGCGTTTTGGCGGTTACCTTGAATCTCCTGATACCTGATCGCTTTTGAAGTCGTATGGAGCACTATCCCACACCCTCTCACTCCTCTGATCCAATCATCAACGGCTGGGACATTGGATGGTTCTCCTGACCACGGAACATGGGCGGCTGATACCCGAGGACACACTGGAATGGGGTCATACCTGTTAGCATAGTGAATCAGCCATGCCCATGTAAAAACTCTGACCACCTGTGTTGTTCTCTGTGGCAATAGGTTCAAAGGTACCTCCCGATCTCCTGATTAAGTCTCTCGACCTGTCCATTAGCCTGTGGGTGGTAACCTGAGGTAAGGCTCACATTAATGTCGAGGTGTTTACAGAAAGCCCTCCATACTTGGCTTTAGTAAACCGGCAGGTAATTCTCTGGGGGTCTTGCATTGTGCACATACCTGGCAGGCCTTGACATAGTTCGTCACATCCCGGATATTGACGGCCACCAAAAAGCGTTCTGCGCCAACTGTAATGTCCTGTTGATGCCTGGATGACCTGAACTCAGTGAAGTATGCACCCATTGTAGGATGCGTTGGCATATCGTAGATGGTACATAATGGTGGGACATTGAGGGGGTGCTGGTTCGTGCTGCAATTCCCTCTGCTGCTCCTCCATGATATCCCAGGACACTGGTGCCAGGATTACCGTGGGTGGCAGAATATTATCCGGGACTCCCTCCTTCAGTGGTGCGTCATATCTTCGGGACAGTGCGTCAGCCTTACTGTTCTTGGAACCTGGACGATGGGTGACAGTGAATTAAAAATGCATAAAGAACAGTGCCCATCTTGCCTGTCTGGGGTTCAGCCTTTTAGCTCCCTTGATGTATTCAAGGTTTTTGTGATCCGTGATGACTTGGAACGGGTGCACTGCTCCTTCTAGCCAGTGTCTCCACTCCTCAATGGCCGCTTTCATGGATAACAGCTCCTTGTTTCCCACATCATAATTTCTCTCTGCTGCTGTTAGTTTTCTGGAAAAGAAAGCACAAGGGTAAAGTTTCCCTGGTTGACCGTGACGCTGTGAGAGAACAGCTCCAACTCCGCAGTCCGATGCATCCACTTCTATGATAAACGGTAGTTCAGGATCAGGATGTTTGAGAATTGGGGCTGTGGTGAAACGTTCCTTGAGGTTGGAAAATGCCTTAATTGCTCCCTCATTCCATCTCAGCTTGGACGGCTTTCCCTTTAAGAGAGAGGTTAGTGGTGCAGCAACAGTACTATAGTTTCGGATAAAGCGTCTGTAGAAATTTGCAAACCCTAGAAACCGTTGTAGCTCCTTGACAGTAGTGGGTTGATGCCAGTCCGTAACTGCCTTAACCTTGTCCTTGTCCATCCTCACTCCCTGGTGACTGATTTGGTAACCTAGAAACGAAGTTTGAGACACATGAAACTCACATTTCTCCTCCTTGACAAACAACTGGTGTTTTAGTAACCTGGAAAGAACCTCTTTGACATGTCCAATGTGATCGGCTTCATTCTTTGAGTAGATGAGGATGTCATCAATATAAGCCACCACGTATGTGTTCAGGATGTCCTTGAAGATCTCGTTGATAAAAGACTGGAATACAGCTGGAGCATTAGCTAGCCCATACGGCATAACGAGATACTCATAGTGCCCTCTAGTCGTCATGAAAGCAGTCTTCCACTCGTCTCCCTCCTTGATCCTTATCAGGTTATAGGCACTACGGAGGTCTAACTTAGCATACACCTTTGCCTCACGTAGTTGTTCTAGAGCTGATGGAACTAAAGGTAGGGGATATCGGAACTTGACTGTGACGTTATTTAGGCCTCGATAATCGATGCATGGGCGCAGGCCTCCATCCTTCTTACCCACAAAGAAGAATCCAGCTGCTGCAGGTGAAGTGGAAGGTCTAATGAACCCAAAGCTAAGAGCCTCATTAATATATTCCTCCATAGCCTGGCTTTCAGTGAGTGACAACGGGTATACCTTGCTTTTGGGTGGCATGGCGTTAGGTAGGAGGTCAATCGCACAGTCCCATGGTCGGTGAGGTGGTAATTCTGTTGCCCTTGATTTGCTAAACACTTCTGAAAGTTGACTGTAGCATACTGGTATCTTGACTCTCCTTTGATCATCTGGACTCTCTATACTGGTGGTGAGGCAGTTCTTTGGTGATACAGCGAAGCATCTGTTAATACAAGTGTGAGACCATTGCGTTAACTCACCTCTACCCCAGGATATAGTTGGGTCGTGTACAGAGAGCCAGGGGAATCCGAGGATTACTTCATACTTGGATGAATCAACAATATAGAGCGTAATGGCTTCCTTGTGGAACATGCCAACCTGGAGAGTAAGAGTCCTGGTTCTATGAGAAACGCCCTTCCTATGTCATCGTCATTAATGGTCTTAATCCTTAAAACAGATTCACAGGGTTGAGAAGGAATGTGATACTTTCGATTACCTCACGACTGATGATGTTCAAGGCTGCGCCCGAGTCAACCATTGCTGTCAACATAACATTTACATTGTTTATTCTAAGCATGATAGGTAACATGAGAGCCTTGTTGCTGAGCATGTAAAAATGATCCATATTTACCCGGTTGGCGGTAGTGGGTCTGTGAGGACAGTCAGCCTGATAATGTTTTCCTTCTCCACAGTAAAAGCATAGTTGAAGACGACGCCGGTGCTCGCATTCTTCAATAGACACACGTTGGGAGTCTACTTGCATGGGTTCCGGTCTCCCCATTAACTTGTGTCATACTTGATCCTTTTCCTGGCTCGTGATCTTAAACGGCGCCTTACGTTGTGGTGCCTGGCGCTTAAGATTGTCAATACGGATAGTTAAGTTGACGAGATCAGAAAAGGATAAGTCCTCACCTTTACACGCCAATTCCGTCTGTAATTCTCCGCTTGAAAGTCGCCTTGAGTGCGATATCATTCCAGCCACTTTGAGCAGCGAGCGTCCGGAACTCAATAGCATGATCAGCAGCAGTGCGTTTACCCTGGGACAGATCCATCAGCTGTGTTGAGATATCCTTGCCCCCTGCAGGATATTCAAACACCTCTCGTAGCATCTGTAAAAAATAATTAGCAGATGTCTTGATGTGGGATCTGTATCCCAAACTGCAGTCGCCCAGTCAATCGCTCTTCCAGTCAGTAGCGTCAAGATAAATGCACACTTGGTTTCTTCATTGTTGAATCTACCATGTTGAAACTCCAAATACAGCCTGACCTGGCGAATGAAACCTTTGCATCGTTCAGCAGAACCGTCAAACTTTTCGTGTAAGGCAAGGTTTACCATAGAAGACGTAGTAGGTGGTAGATTCGAATGTACTGGGTGAGGTGTTCGTTCACCAACTGCAGTTGATTCAATTGGGACTGGTAACCTTTCAATAGCTCCTCCTGGTATGCCATCAATCGTTGCATGTGTGTTACATCCGCTGGAGTCTGGTCTGGCGAAGTATTCTGTAAGGAGGAGGCGGAAACCGACTGCGATTCCATTTGCAGATGTTTATTAGAAACACACACACAGATGAGAATGGTCAAAGACAAGCAAGGTTGGCAACAGTAATATCAGTCCGGAAGGCAAACATACACTAAAGGATATCCGTGGGCAAAGTTGAAGGAAGGCAAAGGTCAATAACAAAGTTCAATAGAGATCGGTTACCGTAACAAATAAGGAAGATCCGTGAAGCCGTGAGTCGATAAAGCAAGCAATGGTCATACACAATGATAGTCAGTAGCACATTGGGTAAACGCTCGGTAAGGCAGACAGGCTGGCAATACTGCGCGTAGAGCACATGGTGCTCTACGGTTAAATAGCACCAAACAGTAAGCGGTGATAGAGGGAGCGGCTCGAGTCAGTAATCGGGAGAGGGCTCCCTCTGCTGGCTGAATGTTACACTGATGATTTTTTATCTTAACCCCTGCTGATATCTATTTATTGACAGTATTTCCATGAATTTGCAAATACATTCGTAATCATGGAAAATATTTTCCAGTGTAAATGAAGGCCACTTACTCTACTTCTGATGACATATATTTATTTTTGACCAATGAATAGCAATAGAGAAAGCAGCTACTTGAGAGAACGAACATTATATGAATGGTAAAGGAAATTTTTTGAACACCCGTTTTCTTAATTACCACAAATAATAGATAATTCATCTGCAGTATCATTTAAAAAAAAATAAAATTTAAAAAGATGAATTAATAGGAATCTAAGCATGAAAGCATAGGTGCTGAATTAATAAAAGACAAAAAAACATTATTTACAATGACACTCACTGGAAATTTAAGCGTTTTAACTTTTACATTTTACGTTAACTTTTACATTTTTTTTTTTTGGTCCAGTTGTTGCTCATCTGATCGAAGAATAAGTCACTTTATCGTCATCAACAGTATCATGAACCTAAATGAGCAGATGGGAAAGAAATAAGTTTCAGCCCAGTGCATGCTGTAAATGCTCAATTCAGGATATAATTAAACAGATTTAAGTTATGTTTAGGTTATGAGGTGAATGACGGCATCCATTTTACTCACCCCAAACCTTTTAGCTTGAATTTTGCTGAAATTGACTCACAGAGTCAATGTTGCAAGATACGATTCGCAAAAACTATTTTATTATTGTATTCTTATACAGAGAGCAGCTGAAAATAGACTGCTATAGATCAACTCAAACCTGGTCTAAAGTCTAAAGTACATTTTTTGTTGTTTAAAGAGCTTTGTTACTTACCACAGAGTCATTCGTCCCTTTGTTATCTGAAAAATAATATAGCCTTATGAAACGGAATATTAGCGACTACGTACAGAACAAAACAGAGATGACTCATTTCGGTTTCTATATCGTGTGCACAAATTCAAGCATTGGTGAGGACCCTGGCTCACTGCACTTTGGGACACTTGTTTCAGTAGCAACAGGCAGGACAGATACTTTTTTACTCTTATTTAGTTTTTATGCGGTTTGAAAAACATTATGAAAAAGACTCAAAATTCTAGTTTGTGTTCATGATTTGTCTTGTACCCACACTGTAAAAATGACAGTGATTTTAACTGTCATGAACCGCTCCTCTGTGGCTCTCTCTGACGGCCACCGGAGGGAACCCTCCCCAGAATATTAGCCCTCAGAACTCCATTTCCCATCATGCCATTTCTCAGCCTTGATTACCTGCCCAGGTGTACCTCATTAGACTGCTACCTGCTTGTACTCATTGCGAAGTCTTATCCTTGCCCCGGCTGGTAATTCTGAGCGCTTGTTCTATCGTTGTCGTCCCTGTGTTTGACCTTGCTCTGTTTTTTCGTTTCTCCGATTGTTTGCTGCCTACCCATTGACCTATTGCCTGTACCTCGTCTCTGATTCTGTCTGCCTGCCTTGACCATTGCCTGACTCTGTTTTCGACTCTGCCTGCTCTGTGTTATTTTTGCCATTGTTACCGAACCTTGCCTGTTTGACTATTTTATTAAAGAGCACACGAATGGATCCGAACGCTTCTGACTCCTCATTACATTAACAGTAAAAAAATTTAAATGCTACGGTAAAAACTTTAGACAGTTTAAACAGTTAATGGTAAACTCCAGTAAATTTACAGGAAAAAACGTAAAATGGAACAATTTCTGCATTGCATTTCAAATTTAGCTTGAATTAGTTTTTTCTTTCTAAAAAATGTTTATTATGGTTGTATGTTTTATGTAATGAATGTTTTTTTGTGCCCGCCCCGTGCGCTCCCTCCAGTGCCCGCGCCCGTGCGCCTCGCGCCCGTGTGCTCCTCCAGTGCCCGCCCCGCGCTCCCCCGCGCCCCGTCCAGTGCCTCCAGTGCCCGCCCCGCGCGCTCCTCCAGTGCCCAGCAGCCCCTCGCCATCCTCAGCTCACCATCTGGAGCTCGCCACGGTCTGCCGGTCTCCAGCGCTGTCGAGGTTAGAGGATCCCTCGCCTCACCGTCCCGCCTTCGAGTCCCGGACTCCTCCTCGGCTCGTAGACCCGTCGGCTCCCCCTGGGCTCCTAGCTCCCTCCTCTACACCGTGGTCCGTCAGTCCACCAGCTCCACCAGGCTCCATCGTCCCTCCGCCTCCGCCTTGTCTGTCGTCGACCATCCGTCGCCTCGGGATTCCTCTCCTCCGGCTTCACCTCGTCCCTCCATCCCACCGGCTCTGTCAGGCTCCTCCTTCCCTCCAGCTTCACCTCAGTCCTCAGTCGCTCTGGCTCCGCCGCATCCTTCCCGTCCCCCATCTCCGTGTCAGTCGCCGTAGCCTGCGGCGTCGCCTTGACCTCCAGCGCCTCGACGTCACCCTGGCTCTTCGGCTCTCCATCTCCGCCTCAGTCTCCTCCACCACCTGCTCCGCCGCCGCCGGGTCGGCCCCATGGAGTCGATGGCTGCTCCTCCCCCATGGCTCCTCCCTCCGTCGGCTCCACCGTGGACCACCATAGCTGGGCTCTGGATCTCCTCCTGCTCCAGACTCCTCCTGTCTCCTCCTGGCTCCTCCTCTGTCTGTTCCTCCCTGGACTCCTGTCTGTCTGACCCCGCTGGGGACGTCCTCCATCGGAACCTCCTCCCAAGATCCTGTAACCCCAGTTCCCAATCGTTTTGTTTTTGTTGTTCCTCTTTAGGTGCGAGGACGCACCTTCCGGGAGGGGGAGGGTAATGTCACATCTTTGGACACTCTTTGTTTGTTTTCGCCTCATGCCATGTGCTCCCTGTGCCCTGCCTTCCCTCTGTGTTAATTGTATTATGGTCTGCAGCTGTGTCTCTGTCATTTACCCTGTGTATTTAAGTCCGGTGTTTTCAGTTCCGTTTGTCCGATCGTCAAGGTCCATACCCGATGTCCATACCTGTGTTTGTCCTGCCAGCCTGTTCTACCTGCCTACCGTTTGTATCTTTGTTTTGCTATTTTGAGATTAAACCCATTTAAGTTCATTCAAAGCCTTGTGTGCTTTGTCCATGCAAAGCGCTGACGTGACAACTGTTAACATTAGTGACGCTGAATCACACACCACTCATCTGGATATTTTAAGGTTGCATTCAAATGTGACTGCTATCAACTTGCCTCAACCGTGAGACCGTAGTTATTTACTGTAAAATAAAAACGTAAAGAGATTGCTTACTGTAATGTATTTAAGATGATACATTGATACAAATGTAGATGATACACAATTTTAAAACGCATTCTTGCCAAACAGCATTCCATGGCCTCGTCTTTATTAATGGGGTGAAATACCACCGCCGATTACACCTTAAATGTCTCTTTTCAGAACTTTGTGTAGACTCCTAGTCATTCTTGAAACACTTACTTCCTTAAAATAAGATTTTAGGTTATGTCTTTCTGTAATTTCACTACTCTGATATTTACCAACCGCCACATTAAGCAAACAGATAAAACACCTGTTTTGAGTTGTTTTGTTAACTCACAGGTTTCTCTTTACTTAGGACTTCTCTCAAAACATTTATCTTATAATCACGCTTTGGACTTTATTGTCTGTTGCTACAAAATGGGAGAAATCCTAAAAACTCACCGGCTCTTTTTTTTACGAATCACCCAGAGAATAAGAGCAGTAATGAGAACAGCTAATGTAGCAGCAATAATAATCCCAATCACCAAGGGAAGGACTATAGAGAGGGGCACATAAAGCAGAACATTACTGTAAACATATATATATACACACACACACACACACATTGAATAATAATTTTGATTAAGTTCATTATTCATGCATCAGACAAAAGACTAAAGGGTGTACTTTGGTCGTGTATAAACCAGACACTGATGTTGTGAGTCAGTGATGGTGCACCTGGTCGTGTAGGCTCTGACCTGAACAAAGAGGTGAGTCTTTTAACGCAGAGATGATTCCTGAGCCGGTGTGTCCGCCAGACCTGGTGTCGAGTCCAGTGGTGTAACTACAGATGGTGCAACTGCACTGGGGCCCATGCTGCAGCACTGGTTTCACTCCGGTATCGCTCACACCACGATTCTAAGGCAAATCCATCCAGAATTGTGGTGATACAATGTCACTAAGTAAGGATTCACATTTAATCGAAAAAGTCGTGGAAAGTGAGAGGACATGGAGGAACAGGTGTTTTCTCTTACCCTTTGAGACGTGACATAGTAAAACGGTATTGTTTCATTATTTACCAATCATTGTTATTCGTCAATTTCAAATAATTCATACACTTGGACAATCAGCTGTTCAGCTTTTGACTTCTTCGGTTTTCTGAGTCAGCGTCGAAAAGATTAATCTGAATATTTAATTTATACTAAGTCTTTCAAAGTTTTAAAACCTAAATGCACATTATTTGTAATTGTTTTTGAACTTTTTATTATCTATGTAAGTCTACTTTTAGGATTTGGACAGAAGTCTTCACCTCAGTCCAGTGGAGGAAGGTCAAGACGATTCTAGGAGCCTGATGATGGAGGGGGTCCCTGAGGGGGAAAATATTTATATGATATCAAATAAAATCATGTTAAATATGACATAATGTTGCCATAACCTTCATTTATTAACTTAATCCCATGCTAGAAACATTTTTTCATAAAAGGTATACTATAATAATAAAGGTATAATAAAAGGTATATTATTTTTATGGAGACTGTAATAATGGCAGTTTTAAGCATAGAGTGGAACTTCTCTCAACAGAAGGCATGAAAAAAAGCATCTTTCAACACATTAACAATGAAAAAAAATAATGCAAATATGAGACACACTGTACTTGATATATATTTATATACAATTCCTTTTAAATTGACAAGGAAATACATTTATGAGCTAAAAACAACTTAAACATCTTTAGTATTAAACACATTAATATTTTGTTGTTTGCAACAAAAGCAAAACATGCAACATTTAAGAAGCTGAAAATTGTAAATAACCAAATATATAAACTGGGTGGTAAATGTTTAGAATAATTAAGTATTTTTAATTTTTGGAATATTTTTGTTCACCATTTATTTGATCAAAATAATTATTACAGTTTAAAATACTAAAAAAGGTAATAATATTACATTCATTAATGTTCTTTCTTCACATGTGTATAATTTTTGAAGGACTTAACATTTTTTTATTTATATTATTATTTATTTATATATTTCTTTACATAGATTTTTATCCAGAAAAAAATAGCTTTTTATGTAAAATTCACTTTATAAAAGTCCTGTTTCTAACTTTCCTTCATGAGGATAACGTGGATCATCTGACATGGTGTTAAACAATTAACATTGTTTAAGGTCCCGCTGTTCCCGTAGAATACCTCTAGACGAATTCTCGATCTCATAGGGTGTTACAGCTGGGGAGCAAGAAGACACACAGACGTATATTTTCTTACTCCAAAGTTTATTCCAGGATACAATGATTTATATAGGCATTTTCAGAGGGGGGTTTTACCCTCTAGCCAATGAAACAAAAGATGACATATGTTGTATCCATGCCAAAAGATCTGCACTTATATAAGATAAGGAAATTATGAACATATACAAAATACTTTTGGACACAGAAAAACACTTCTTCTTGTCAAGTATCAAAAGTGTAGAGCAAACTCATTCAGTTTTATGACACCCTCTTCAGCTCTGCTCTTCCTGCTTCCCCTCCTTCTGCCCAATAGACTTGGCTTAAAGTTCATTAGGAATAAGGCATTATATGTCATGTGTCTTGTGAACCTATTGTTCTTCACTTTCATGTTCGGTCTCATTTGAAAGGTCTCAGTGCGATTGGTAAATTGTTCTCAATTTCACAGTAATCACTTATATTATGGAGAAGATTAAGAACTTGGTAGAACTGTGTTCTGTTGAGAAGGAGCTGTGTCCTCCTTTTGGGTCTCTGAATGTGTCCCAGCCAGGTGTGACACTGGAGCATGGGAACCTAAACACCAAAAGGTTTTTACAACTACATTTGAGATCTCTTTGTCTGGTCTGAGACCAGGTATACTGACCTTTTAAGTTTGTTTCATTTTGTTTTGTGTTATTTTTGTACTGCTGATCAGTTGTGCAAATGTTTATGAATTATACCACGTTTTTGAGATCTAGACTTCTGGCCACCAAACTGGCTTAGCATGCTATTACTTAGGGGACGCATAAAAAAATTACTCTTTTTGAGTCTATTGAGGAAATGGCTGCATTAAGGTAAGTGATCTACGGGGTAGCCTGGCCTAGCCTAGATGTATCGTGAGTCTGTTCTGGCCAAACAAGTTCTCTAAGCGACCCAGACTCCTAACGAACAATGAGTCGAAACTAGGAAGTATTATAGTTAATTAATGATGCAAATTTAATTACAACTAGAGGGATCAGCAGTTACATTTAAATAAATATATCTAAATCATGAAAGATTGGAGTCAGATAAAATTGTGTAAAGGGTTAGAATTAAAATTGCAAAAGCAAAAGATTAATAAATATGAGTGATTTTTAAAGAGACGCAAGGAAACGACCGAACGCGATTAACCTTCGACCGGGTCTCTGAATTCCGTTCTTCAGAAAAGGGGAGCCTTACAGCAATGACAGTCTCAGGTCCAAGGTACCTTGGTTTACCCAGCTTCAGAGGTTTCAGACACCTTATTAACACCTGTTGGCCATGAGCAAAAGAGTGAGTTGGTCCTTCTGCAGGAAGAGGGAGAGAGAGAGAAACGTCACCGTTTATGCCATTTAACGCTTTCACTAGGGAATCCACGTAATCTGCGATGATCACCTCCATGTCTCCTCTGGAAAAAGTACCAGTCGGCCTTTAACCCAAGGGGTTGGGAAAGGTCGGCCTATGATTATTTCAAATGTAGACAGTTTTGTTGTTGCTGAGGGGGACATTCGTATTTCTGCTAAAACAGCAGGCAATACATCAACCCAGTTTCACCATTATCCATACAAGCCTTCGTAACATGATTTTTAATAGTCTGATTCATCCGTTCCACATTTGACGCCGAATGTGGATTGTAGAGAATGTGGAAGTGCCAATCGATATTAAGCTCTTTAGCCAATAACTGTGTGACTTTAGAGGCAAATGGTGTGCCATTGTCACTCTCAATAGCTGATGGTATAACGAAACGCGTATAATTTCTTTAGCCAAAACTTTTACTACTGTCTGTGCATTTTCTTTTCCCACACGGAAAGCCTCTGGCCATTTTGAAAAACGATCCACTATCACAAGTAGATATTTGTGATTCCCACACGGAGTCATCCGAGTCTATTTGCAAATGTTGAAGCGGCAATTCCGGTTGTGGAAGAGAATCATGTTTGCTGGCTTTGTGTATGTTTGTTTTAGCACATACCAAACAAGCATCTAGTAATAACAGGGTATTTTTGCTGACATTTTCTATGCAATACGATCGATTCAAATTTTGAATTACTCTTTCTTTTGAAACGTGTGAAATGCCATGATAATGTCTACATAGCATGACGACAGCAGATGCAAAATACCTCTCAAAATATCTAGGTGTGGTCCGGTTTCACCTCATTTGCTGCCCAATGAGTCAAATCAGCTTGTGTAGGGTTAGCCTGTTACAGCTAACAGTGGCCACT
Organism: Puntigrus tetrazona; assembly: GCF_018831695.1. Taxonomy (NCBI): domain Eukaryota; kingdom Metazoa; phylum Chordata; class Actinopteri; order Cypriniformes; family Cyprinidae; genus Puntigrus; species Puntigrus tetrazona. The sequence goes on along the minus strand of NC_056702.1, from coordinate 19,387,504 downwards.
CTCAGGATTTTGTCATACATGGAACAATTTGGCACCCAGGCTCTGCAATAGTTCACTAGGCCCAAGAAGCTTTGCATTTGCTTCTTCGTAGAAGGATGTTTGTATATAGCAATGGCCTTGATGCTCTCTTCAGACAGTTTTATTGTGCCTTGCGACAGTTCATGTCCAAGATAATTGACCCTCCTTTGAACCCACTGTATTTTGTCTTTGGATGCCTTAAAACCGGCCTCTGCTAGAATATTGCACACAATGGTGGAGGCAGTAGCACATGAGTCCTCAGAGGCTCCGGTAACTAGCAGGTCATCCACATACTGCAGCAAACAGGTGCATGGAGGTAGTTGTGCATCCTTGAGCGTCTAGTGCACTACCGAGAGAACCAGGAAGGCGCATCGGTCAGACCCATGGGAAGTCGCTGGAATGTATATTAGGTGTGGTCAAAGGTGAATGCAAACAGTGGCTGCATTTCAGGATCTACAGGAACAGACAAAAATGCAGAGCAGAGATCAACAACTGTAAAATAAGCATTTGAGTGAGGAATAGAATTAAGTATTGTATGCACATCAGGTACAATAGGAGCTAATGGCTTAATCAATTCATTAATTTTTCTTAAATCCTGTGTTAATCGCCAAGAACCATTAGCCTTTTTAATTGGATTAACTGGCGTATTGCAGGGTGAATGAGTGCGGATCAGAATGCCTTGAGCCAGTAACTGTTCAATAACAGGCCGAATTCCATCTTCTTTTCCTTGGAGAGAGGGTATTGTTTACAATAAACTGGTGTGCATTTGAGCAGAGTAGCCTTGTATGGGCAGCCGTTAAAAGGCCTGCTTCATCCTTACGCGCCGCCTATAGACGAGGGTTAACAGCAGTCAGTTCCAAAGGAGCACATCCTGCATTGACAGTGAGAGAATACACGGCAGGAAACATGAGTTGCAGAGAATTATTGTCAAATGTAATATGAGCACCAAGTTTACGCAGCAAACCTCGTCCCAAAAGTCAAGACGGAGCAAAACTCAATTTCATCAATCAGTTCCTGTTCTGTAATTTCTGGAGGCGACGTTTCGCATCCACCAATGCGAATTAGGATTACTTGTGAGATATCGTTCAGGAGTGTATTTTCTTTTCTTTCAGGTTCTCCTTTTAGCATGTCTAATCATTTGAATGCATACAAACAAATTAATTCGAATGTATTCTTTAAACAGCCTTGTCAAATGTTTGTTTTTCCTCAGAGATTGTTACAGTAATGAATGCCGTGACGGTCAGCTTGACATCAGATGTGGGCGAAGAATATGGACGCCTACCTTGCTTCTTTGCTTAGCTTAAATGAGGACGCTTCATCTGACAGAGGAGGCTCACCGAAGATCTGCGGATCAATGACCCGTTACGCAACAAAAGTATGGGTGAATTCAGATTGATTGGGACATTTTTTCCAAGTCATTTCAATGACAGAAAATCTGAATTCAACCTACGTTTTATTCCATGCTACATTTCCCATCTGCTTGTCATGTCCACTTGTTTTTCCTCTTTCAGAATATAGAACTTCTGTAAAGTTCTTTAAGAACTCTGTTATGTTCATTTCCAGGGTGACGTCCATCTTTAGTTTATTTCTGGTTTTATGTCACAAATTGTCAATGGGCTCCATGTTTGTGGTCCAGTACAAACACATTGCCACCAGTCTTCACAGGTCCAGTACGAGTTGCAAGTGATATATGAAGGTCCTGTACAGAGAAAAAATGTCCACTAAGAAGCATTTACCTCATCATTCTACCTACAAATACATTTATCCATACCTCCATGCATCACTGCATTGCTCACGTGGTCCTCCAAGTGAACTGTAACAAGTCATTTTCTTCACTGGTGAAGAAAATCCTGGCAGAACTGCTCCGCATCAGGCTAGAACTAAAAGTGCACCAAAAACTGTCCTTGATCCCGTGACAGCCACAAAATACAGATACACTGGTTTCATTCAAATTAAAGTATAAATACACGTTTCCTAGAATTGCAGATGACACAGAAGAGTGTATGTACACAGCAAAAATTGAGAGTTGAAATTTCGGTGTTAAACATCTTGAGTTAATTTCAACACAGAAAGAGTAATTTTAACACATTTAGAGTAAAATGGCGTTTGGTGTTGGAGTTATTTCACAGAGTTGATTATCAGTGTTAAAACAACTCTGTAAAGATGTAATTAGACTCTGCCCACGCAGTTCAAATCGCCGCCCAAAAACATTCGTTTTACAAACTTAAAGTGATAAAATATAGAATAGAGCGCATTTAAAACATTCACCTGATGCGTTTATGTAGTCTTTAAGACTTTTATATGCAATAGGCACGTTGTAGACATGACAGTACATTGCACAGTACTTTTTTTCCATTGTCGATTAAATATTTTATTTTTCTTAAAATAAATAATCGGCACTGTAGATAAAGTACGTCTGTACATTGTGATATTACTGCGTAAACGATGTTGTGCCTCCATCCATCCATACAGTCCTTTTTCATTTACACCTATTTACAATGTCAAAGTCTTTTGCATGTTCCAGGTAAAACGTTGGTCGAGATAAAGTAGAACAAACAGCAGAAGTACATGAAGCTGGATTGCATTGAAGGGTGGTTTGACTTCATGCAATTTCATCTGAAAGGTTGTTTTTTTTTTACTTGAGAGTGTTTCTCTTTTAGTGTTATTTTAAAAGTGTTAATTTAACACCAGAGAGTGTGGAGCTATATAAACTCAGAAAAAGTGTTGAAATCAACTCTGTGGGAGTTAATTTAACCCTGGATTTTTGCTGTGTAGTTTGCATTCTACGAATACTCTCCAAAATGGTGCTCCAGTGCCGAATTTTTGAAAAAGCTGTTATTTTTCTCTGCATAAAAAAGTTACCGGAGTTTAGGGTTGTTCTGGATACACTGGTGCCAGACGTGTGAGTATTTGGCACCGGTGCTCTCTAGCCAGTGGAAAACGCATCTTTTGAAGCTCGCCAGTCGAACTAATTTCAATCAAGCAAAAGCACCGGCTCTGAACTAGCACCCGGTTCATGCTGGGGTATTAGAAACCTGAATCATCAAAGACACCTGAAAGAACCTGAGAGGTGCGACTTTAACCACAGGCGTGCATTGTTCCTGAGATGCCCATCTTTATGAGGGTGCACAGGAGGATCTGGTGGTCAACTGTGTCAAAAGCAAAATAATGTCACATGGTAATTCAAGTTTAATTTATTCTATTAGGTTTAGAGTTACCTTTAGAGACATGACATATTGTGTCTTATTCAGCAATCGTTATTATACATCAATTTAAAATAATTAATGTACAGGCCACATATCCTTTCAGTTATCGGGTGCTCCTGTGAGGTTTCTCAACAATTTGGTTCTCCTTCGAGTGAAACGTTCTGCACTGTTGCCTCCTACTTCACTTTTGCAGTTGCCAATTCTGCACATTTGTCAAGATGCTTGTGAAGTTTTTGGATGTCTTCTACTTCAAATCACTCATGGGTACTCAGAGCACAGTGTGAAATATACTACTAATAGACCATTTTGTTTGATAACGTTGCTGGGATGCTGATGACGATTTAATGAGGTTCTCATCTCCAGCCTTGAGAACATGACGACGTAAAATGTAATTTACTTTTAACAGCTTTTCAAAGCAAGTTCTTATTTTAGTTAAATCATGCTGTCTCCTTTACCGTCTCAATGACCTTCATAAAGTATAAGAATAGGTTAGGCAGGTTATTTGCTGTATATACTCATGCTTTGATGCATCATGTTTGCTATGAAGAGACTGGAAACAGGCAAAAGTCATTGTGAACAACATCTGAAACCTTAATGTCGTGCATATGAAACATTTTAAGCATGCCATCTTCAGTTCTAGAGCCTGCAGATGTTACCAGTGCTGCAAGGTCAAGAACTGACTTCCTGCCATGGTGTTGATTGGTTTAGATGAGCATCTCTTCATATGTCTCCACAACTCCACAAAAACATCCACTTGCAGTGGACACAGTGCTCATAACCTTTATAGCCACATTTAGCTTTTGGCTTGACTTTGAATGAAACCGATCCATTCTTTTGGACTATTATTGTTGCGCAAGAAGATTCCCGTGTTGGGAAACTTTTGAAATGTCACTTGTCCTCCTTTATAAAGTGTCTCGCTATTTTAAAAAGGTTCCAGATTCCAGTAGGAATCGTGGAAGGCGGATGAGTTCTTGGAGACTGGAGAAACCACGGAAGCATCTTCTCTAGTCCAATTTTTGACTTTGGAAGTTGTTCCTTTCCTCTATAAAACTGCATAACTGCATCCTCTATAAGGCTGCAGCTGAGCTATAGGCACAAAACAACAGTCATTCTACACACAAACTGAGCTCTGAGCATTATTTTAGCACTAGTACTATGCTAACATTTACCTCTTCACATAGAAGAGCATGTATCCGTTCATGGCCATGTTACTTGATGCTTTTGATTCAATTCAATTAAATTCAAGTTTATTTGTATAGCGCTTTTTACAATGGCTATTGTTCCAAAGCAGCTTCACAAAAAGCAAATCATTACACAACAAAAGCAAATCATTCCACAGACAAAAGCAAATCACTACACAGCAGGTTGAATTACAATACAAGAAAATTGAAGATAGAATTAGTCCAGACGGAAGGTTAAGTTTTCCTCGACGTCATCGCAGGAAGGTCATCTCCTCACTGGGTCCACTGGAGAGGCTCGGTATTTAGATGCCTCGGGATGTGCATCCCGAGGTGGAGACAAAAGGATAATTAGCGTAGCGGCCATTCATACTATTGGGAATCACAATGTACTGTAGCATAGGTTTATGTGAATCTTTATGAGTATGCTTTGCTAAAAAGATATGTCTTTAGCCTAGACTTAAACTGAGAGAGTGTGTCTGATCCCCTAACATTTGCAGGAAGGTTATTCCAGAGTTTGGGTGCCAAATGTGAAAACGCTCACCACCTTTAGTAGACTTTGCTATACGAGGAACTACCAGGAGCCCTGAGTTTTGAGATCTTAAAGAGCGTGGCGGGTTGTAGCGAGACAGAAGGCTGGTCAGATAAATGGGCGCTAAACCATTTAGAGCCTTGTAGGTCAGTAACAGTACTTTATAATCAATTCTGAAATTAACAGGCAGCCAGTGCAGGGAGGATAAAACTGGGGTTATATGATCATATTTCCTTGTCCTGGTAAGAACTCGAGCGGCTGCGTTCTGCACTAACTGAAGCTTGTTTATTGAAGATGCTGGACAACCAGCGAGCAGCGCATTACAGTAATCCAGTCTAGATGTCATGAACGCATGAACTAGCTTTTCTGCATCTGAGAGAGAGCATGTGTCTGAGTTTAGCAATATTTCTAAGATGATAGTAGGCAGATTTTGTAACATGAGTGATATGGTGTTCAAGGACAGGTTGCTGTCCAATATCACACCCAAGTCTTTAACTGTCGGAGTAACGCTTTATATCACATCCATCTAATTGTAGTTTGAGCTCAGAAATTTGCTGTAAACATGAATTTGGTCCGATAAGAAGCACCTCTGTTTTATTAGAGTTTAATAGAAGAAAATTTTTGTTTTATGTCTTTAACACACTCTGTTAATTTAGACATTTCTGATAACTCATCAGGCTTAGATGAAATGTATAGCTGTGTGTCATCTGCATAACAGTGGAAATTAACCCTGTGCTTTCTAATAATGTTCCCCAGGGGCAGCATGTATATCGAGAACAGTAAGGGGCCTAAAACTGATCCTTGAGGCACACCACACTTCACAGGCATTATACTAGAACGGTCTCCGCTTATATCTACAAATTGATAACGGTCTGATAGGTATGATTTAAACCACTTTAAAGCCTGTCCCTGTACACCAGTGGTGTTTAAACGCTCCAGGAGAATATTATGATCTAAAGTGTCAAATGCAGCAGTGAGATCCAATAAAACTAGTAGCGAGACGCAGCCTCGGTCAGAGGCTAAGAGCAGGTCATTAGTGATTTTAACTAATGCGGTTTCTGTGCTATGGTGCGGTCTAAAACCTGACTGAAACTCCTCATAGACGTCATTCATCTTTAAGAAGGAGCATAACTGCGCTGACACAACTTTTTCTAATATTTTTGATATAAATGGGAGATTTGATATCGGTCTGTAGTTAGATAGTCCATTAGGATCAAGTTGTGATTTTTTGATCAGAGGCTTAATAATTGCTAATTTGAATGGGTTGGGAACGTGACCTAATGATAGGGAGGAGTTAATAATATTTAGAAGAGGTTCACCGGCAGCTGGTAATATATCTTTCAGAAATTTAGTTGGAATAGGATCTAATACACATGTGGCAGACTTAGACTTAGTGATTAGTTTATTAAACTCTTCCTGTCCTATGGTTGCAAAACACTGTAACTGAATTTGCTGGGTACTGAGTAGGGCTGGACTATAGGACAAAGTTAAGGGTTGATTTTGACCATCTGGTTCTTTTGATACTGGTGTCACTGCATTCCAGGAGAGACCAACTTTAGTCTGATGCTGAATGAGTGACTAAGTCAATAAAACAACGGGAAGAATCTCTTACCACAATACTAACTGCTGCCCAGATGGGAGACACTCACTGCAGGAGCATTCAAATGAAGATGCCTAGAGAAACAAACACAGATGTCAGCCAATCAGAAGTTGCATACTCCTTCTGATGTGATTTAATTAACATCACTCACTTTGAAGTATTGCCGCAGGTTGTCAGTGAGGATTCTTTGAGGACTGATCAGTGAGAGGTAGTTGGAGTCCTCTCTGAAGCTCCTCTGACAGCCACAGCTTAATCGGCAGAAGAACATCAGCAACGCATGTAATGTTTGAGTCTGAATGCAGGTGTGGGCGCGTGATGCTACCTGTCACAAATGTGGAGTCGGGCGAAGCTGGAACTCGCCTCTCATCTTTCAGATGGGACAGGCAAACCATCAGGAACCAGAAATAAGAGATGATAAGAATAAAAGTCTGAAAGTAATACATTTGAGCATGAATACCCAGTCATCATCTCCCTCACTTGCTGATGGTCTCCCAAGACATCAGGATTGAGAGATTCAATGCAGGTCTTCAAGGTAGACAAGAGCTTAGCATTCAGATTCTTGCTGTAGCCTGTCAGCCTGACCATGTGCAGGTTAGTAAGTGCCCTAGAAAGTAAAACATTAGTTTTTTTGCTTTGAAACGGTAATCTTAAATATAATGTTGCATAAATTAAGTGTTGGTACCTGAGCATTGTGCTTCCCTCATTCCACCGCTCCTGATGGGAATACATCTTACATGAAAGGAGCACATGTAGTATAAATCCCTAAATTGGGAAAACCGTGATGGGATGTCTTCAGTTAAAGGCTGTCTGTGAAAAGCATGTATGTAAGTGAGTGTGTATGATCAATCAAACAATGAATTATACTCCTTGTTTAAAACATTTTAAGTGTTTAAGTAAACTTCTCTAACCTTCGAGAACTGTCGCGCCTGAAGTTCAGCCAGCAGATCGATCATCTCCCTCTCTTCAGATGTTGAAGCCCACGTTTCGCTGGTAGAGGTCAAACCTCCGCTGGTCTCCAAATCTGATTCTTTCCTTTCTGGAGGTACAATCAACGCTGGGAGAATTCAAACCTTCACTGGTTTCCAGATCCTATAATTTGCAAAAGCTGACACAAACTCACTAACGTCTGATAACTTACATTTCCATAGTTTTTTACCCTCTTGGTGAACACCTTGGCGTTTAATGGTGAGTTTTTGGCTCAAGGACTGCATTTAAAGTCACGTTCAAGCTTTTCTTTTTAACCATAGAGGCCTTGTCATGTTAGAAATGAAAAGGGTCCTGTCCAAACTGTTGCTATAAAATTATAAGCACACAATATTCCGTAGAATATCATTATATGTTTTAATATTAAAATAGTCTCTTTTCCTCTATCCCAGTTCAATATTCCTCTTTGATAAAGCAAAGTCGTTATCTTGCACAGCTTAAAATTGAGTAGCGTGATTAGTAGTGATTTTAATTTTGGATAAACTGTTCCAATAAGATTAACAATAAAAGTTACAGTACAACACAAAACCTACCTCCACATTCAATTTCTTGAAGGAGGTCCTGAAAGTAGTTTTCTCCCTCATTTCAGGAGCAACATTGATGAGAATATAGTCTGCATCTGGCTGGAAAAACAGTGTTTTGTGAGAACAGCAACAAATTGGTTAAAAGAAAGTGGTTGAACTAGGTATTGCAGTACAAATTCAAAATATTGGAGATGTCTTACTTTAGACTTGATGCACATGCAGGTTGCCAGATTCCCGCTCTGTCCCCTTTCCTTTGCCAGCTTCCATGACAGAAATAAAATACGCTGTTTTCCGCCAAACTGGCAACCCAGGGTTCTGAAGCAGTTCTGAAGGTTAACCGGTTCAATTTAATTTGACTGAATGTCTTCAGAATTCTTTCTTTTATCACACAGTCTACGATTTTCAGATAAAATCAACCGTGACACGTGGGAGGACTCATGAAGTTCTGATCTTCAGAATCGCCCCGTGTACGTCTGCTTTAAGAGTAAAAAGCAGTTTGCTGAAAAACTACAAGTTACTATATCGCCCATGTACTGTAATGTTTCTTTCATGTGTGAGAAAATCCCTTACATGGACAAATGCATCAAATATAACTATAGCTGAACAGCATGCAGATAGCGATGCTTGAATTCATGAATAATAAAACTGCAACGGTGTTATACAGTGATTTTGGAGCAAAACGGTATGGATATGAATAAAACGCACTGCACGTGGTCGCACTGTCCTTCGAATATCGAGAATAATATTCTCACACATCTAAAGTGCGCGCACAGAAAAAGCGGTTGATCTATAAGCCAGATGCATGTAACAATACGTCTTATTACAATGTTGTTTTTAGTGCTGAACTTATTTTAGCGTCATACATTTGGTTTAACTGCGCTGTTAAAGGAGGTGATTTTTACCATTCATCTGAACTGTGTGAAAGTGTTTTAGATGCTTACATTGTTCTCGCTCCATCCATGCAAAAACTGCGTCCTATCAGCCAAGTTTCTATTTCCTGCTGTGTAACAACAACAGTATTAGAAAAGAATTGCCTATTAATTCTGCAGTAACACCTTATTAGTAATGCATTAAGTAAAATATAAGTGTTACCAAATATATGTGTTTTCTTCCTCTCTCTGATTACATTAGGTAGATCTTCAAGTGTGTAACGCAACCTTTAGGCAAATCTAAAGTGTGCTGTAAAGCAGCTCTAGCTCAAAATAAAATAATATTTTGAGATTTCCGATACGGACAAGGATTGTTGTACAGCGATGAGCTCGACTTACCAAGAATTTGGCCATTTCTTTATCGGTCAGGTCATCACATCTTCTTGAGTCGACCAGAGAAGATCATCTTCAGGCACCTGCAGGGAATGATGCATCTGAGAAAAAACAGGGGACACGTACAAAAAAATAAATACGATCCTTATAACATAGAAAGGTTGAATTTAAATAAAGTGACCTCTAATTAAGTACAAATACAAATTATAGACCAAGGAAACAATGCTATAATAAACATTGTAGGGAATAAGCGAAAAAATACAAATATTTAGGTACAGTAAATAAATTAGACGCACCAAAAATTACTAGAATGTATATTCAATATTTATTATTAATGAGTGACAAAATGCTTAAAGTATCAAATAATAAGTCAAACTTTCAAATGGCTTCTGGACATCAAATTCTCCAATTTAATTTAGCGTTAGCAAAACAATTTCCGTTAATCATCACGATATAAACCTAACAAACCCCTCAGATTTGTCGCGGAAAAATTATTATTTTGAAAATTATGAACTGCTCTTCGTTAAATCGTTATAAAACTGTGATATTATTCGAAATATTAACGTTATACACTATAAGACATTACCGTGTCCCAGGAAGTTCACGCGCCCGATACCCGTTTAGGCACGGACGTTACGTTCCGGTACGTGCAGCGTGTTTAAGTCACAATATACTTTTATACTAATATATTTAATATATGAATGGAGCCGGCTGTGAAATTCAAGCACGCGCCTGTTTAGAACGGTTCAAAACAAAACAAGAAGCGCGCGGGCCGGCGGTCTCGTGACATCGAGGTATGACGTCACAAACCACGCGTTCGAATTCGAACTTTTTGAATCGCATTTCTTGCGCGAAAGTGTAGAGTATCGACGGATGGTTGTTCTCACCGAATGCTTCAGTCGATAAACATTGTACTGACACGAACTCCTTTTGGTTTATAATATAATCAAACAGTGTTTTATGGAGTTTAGTGAAGTTGAGAGAGAAAGAGTGGAGATGATCGGTCTTACTTCAGACGTGATGTCTGACTCTGTCAGCATTAAAGAGACAGCTGACAAAAAGCCTGTCAAGGCAACAACAACAAGAGATTCAGGGAGCGTTGGCTCAGATAATGCAGGACCCGTGAGTTTTGTCCTTCAAACGATGTGGAGAACAGCCCAACAGGTGAGCTGGTTATTGTAGGTGCATTTATTAACATCACTTTCTTTCCCAGAACTCGAATCTGTAGTCAGAGATCTGTAGGTTACCCTCGATTTTTCTTTATTTTAGAAAAACCTGCAAAAGGAAAGAAGATGAAAGGAGCCCGTGCTGTCTTTCGGAGAGTATGGAAGGCTGTAAAGCGTCCTTTCCTTTGCTGTGATCCAAACCGAGTGGTGAATATTACACCACAGCCGGATCAAGATGATTCAGAGCTGACGCCTGTCCCGAGTCCTCCCAGAATCGCACCGACGGCCAACACAGATCCTGAGCCGGTGTGTCTGCCAGGCCAGGTCAGTGAAGATGTCTGTGAAGAGTCGTCAGGTGTGCCAGGTCCTCCAGGAGCGAGCAAATACCTGACGTAGAAATGGCCGATCCCGAGTCATCACCTGTGGCAGATCCCTCCTGTTCTGATCTGGGTGATGGTGAGTCTTAGTTACTTTAGGTTTCTGTTATTTCTACCATCTGTTGTCTATTACCACGCACTGCTGTAATTCACTGCATGTAACTTTTGTTGTATTATTTATCTCCATTTTAGAAAAGCCTAAAAAGCAGAGAAAGGGGAAAGCGGTCCGTGCGTTCATCAGGAGATTCCGTGAGGCAGTAAAGCACCTCCTCCTCTGTCGTGACTCGAAGATTGTCCAGGGTTCGACGCCACAGGTGGATCCAGACAGTGATGAGGACTTAGCAGATTGTCCCCTTTCTTTTGAGTTTGAGCCAAGCTGTCAGACCAGTTCTGACCAGGGCTATGAAGCTCTCCAGTCCCCCCCCCCACCTGTGCAAGAGGCCAGTGCAAATCCAGCCACTCCAGCCAAGCCAGCCACTCCAGCCAATCCAGCCACTCCAGCCAATCCAGCCAATCCAGCCACTCCAGCCAATCCAGCCAATCCAGCCACTCCAGCCACTCCAGCCACTCCAGCCACTCCAGCCATCCAGCCACTCCAGCCAGTCCACCCAATCCAGCCACTCCAGCCAATCCAGCCACTCCAGCCAATCCAGCCAATCCAGCGTTGCCGCATGAGCCGGATTCTTCGGATTTGGGAATCAATCTGCAATCCGTGAATCATTATTACCTATATTTCTCTGCTTTAAATCAGAATTCAGACTGTAAATCTGGTACTGTAACTTCTTCCTATCTGTTTTTCAGGTAGAGCACCTGTCTTTTTATTGGGAGATCTTCTAGGACACGGAAGTTATGGCAAGGTGTATGAGGCAACCTACCTATTTGGTGACAAAACGACGGTAAAGCAATTTTATTGACTTGTATCATCATTTTGCTTCAGATGTAGAGATGTGTGTCCACTGTCGAGATCCTTTGGTGTGTTTGGAGAAATTAACTTAATTTTTGCCATTCACAGGTTGCCGTGAAGTACATCCGCAAGCGTCAGACTGACCATTATCTTCATCTTGTAAGTTGACAAATCTAAGGATTGAGTGACTATTGCTGTAAATACCTGTAGCTAACATAAAGCAGAAATGAAATAGACAACAGAGATTTAAGTGCAAATCTAAGCAGAATGATGTTCATCGTCCAAGTAGTGAACCGTTTTTTTTTCTCTCTTGCTCTCTCTCTCTAGGCTGGTCATTCCAAACCCGTGCTTGCAGAAGTGGCAATGTTGCTCAGGTTGGGAAAACCTCCATTATGCCCCAACGTCATCAAATTGTACGAATGGACTGAGAAAAAGACGAGCTTCGTGCTCATCATGGAGTTCCCTAAACCTTGCTGTACCTTTGAATGAGTACATCGAGTGCTCGGAGCCCATCAATGAACGGGAAGCATGCTGGTTAATCGGTCAGTTAATCCAAGCTTTGAAACACTGCGTCGACCGAAGGGTCTTCCACGGCGACATCCACACGGGGAACATCCTAGTGACTCCCACTACTTTGGAGCTCAAGCTAATTGACTTTGGCTGCGCTCAACTGATCCACCGCGGGGCAATCTCAGCAGTCAATATCAAGGTGTGTTTTGTGTTACATTGATCACGGTGTTGCCTTTTGATAACGCAATAGTTCGATGCTAAAAACGTTTCTCTTGCAGGAGCACAGCTGTACACCCCACCCGAGGTCATGAAGGATTCCACGCCCACGCCGCCCGGCGTATGTCTGGGCTGTGGGCATGATTCTCTTCCGAATCCTGCATGGATATCTGCCCTTTAAAAGCAAAGACAAAATACTGCGTAACTACACTCCCGTGAAACAGACTTTATCCTCAGGTAAACTGAACAGAGACCTCTTTACTCTTGGTGTAGCAAGTAACATGTGTAAAGACCCGATTATTTAATTTGGTACATTTGAAAAGTATGACTAACCTGCGCTCTCCCTCTGAAAACTTTACAGAATGCCGTGGCCTGATTTACCAGTGTTTGACCCGCAATCCAGCTGACAGACCGATGCTACAGCATCTAGAAGAGCACAGGTGGTTTTACCAACTAGACAGCGGATCCTGTGCGTCAACCGGACAACGAAAGGAAGCGTAACACATTAAGTAGGTCTTAAGTTGTCTTTATCTTTAACTTTATCTGCAAAGTTCATTGTTAAACACAGGCACGCTGTATAAGGGGGTATGGAGATTCATGCGATCAAAAGTATGTGACCCTGGACTTAAGTCTTAAGTCGCTAGGGTATATTTATAGCACTAGCCAAAAATACGTCCTCAATAATTTTTGCCGCCATTTGACGTTAAGTAAAGATCACGCTCCGTGAAGATATTTAGTATATTTCCTATTGTAAATATATTAAAACATAGTTTTTGAGTAATACGCATTGCTAAGAACTTCAGTTGGAAAACTTTCTCAATATTGAGATTTTTTACATTCCAGATTTTCAAATGTTTTGTCCTATCCCAACATTCAACTTTATGACTGGCTTTGTGGTCCATGGTCACGCATAGGAATGAAAAGAGAATAATAAAATTCACAAAAGATGTTCCTCACAAGCTCAATGAAACCTCTCTTTCACAATCTCCATCTCCTATTATTGAGCCTATTATTTATGGTTTATATTTTAGAAAAGTCTTCAAAAGTGATGAAGGGGTTTGGAGAGTGGTGAAGGTTGCACTGGTTTCACTCCGTATCGCTCACACCACGATTCTAAGGCAAATCCACCCAGAATTGTGGTGATACAATGTCAGTAAGTAAGGATTCACATTTAATCGAAAAAGTCGTGGAAAGTGAGAGGACATGGAGGAACAGGTGTTTTCTCTTACCCTTCGAGACGTGACATAGTAAAACGGTATTGTTTCATTATTTATCAATCATTGTTGTACGTCAATTTCAAATAATTCATGCACTTGGACAATCAGATGTTCAGCTTTTGACTTCTTCAGTTTTCTGAGTCAGCGCGAAAAGATTAATCTGAATATTTCATTCATACTAAGTCTTTCAAAGTTTTAAAAACCTAAATGCACATTATTTGTAATTGGTTTTTGAACTTTTTATTATCTATGTCTACTTTTAGGATTTGGACAGAAGTCTTCACCTCAGTCCAGTGGAGGAAGGTCAAGACGATTCTAGGAGCCTGATGATGGAGGGGTCCCTGAGGCGGAAAATATTTATATGATATCAAATAAAAACATGTTAAATATGACATAATGTTGCCATAACCTTCATTTATTAACTTAATCCCATGCTAGAAATAAAGGTATAATAAAAGGTATATTATTTTTATGGAGACTGTAATAATGGCAGTTTTAAGCATAGAATGGAACTTCTTGAAAAATCTTTCAACACTTTAACAATGAAAATAAATAAACACCCTACAGTTTAGGATATTCAATAATGCAAATATGAGACACACTGTACTTGATATTTATTTATATACAATTCCTTTTAAATTGACAAGCAAATACATTTGTGATCTAAAAACAACTTAAACATCTTTAGTCCACACTTATTTTCTATGTTTTATCTTAAGACTAACATGTTACTTAATATTTAGTTGTATGCAAAACATTCAACATTTAAAAAATAAAATTATTAAATTTTTAAATAATAAAAATATCATTATAAAATAATATTAATATAAAATAACATAAAAACTAAATAAAATATAACAAAAATGATATAAAAATATAAATAATCAGTAATATTTAAAAAAAGTCAGAAGGATTGCTTCAGAATTTATATTTTAAAGAAAACCAGTTTGAAGGGAGCGCTTTTTTATATCCCACATATGAAATATAATTCAGCAAGAAACTGCAATACCAGGTTTTTAAACATAGATGGCGACAGAAGCAAAACCTTTGAACCGTAGCTTTAACAAGAAATCATGCTGAAGTATGTTGATGCGGAATACAATTATTTCAGTATTTTCCTATTTAGGTTAAGAGGAAACAAAGCATTTGTAAATATCTGCAGCATATATTGTGAATAAAAACTGGATCAATAAAACACTTAAATTTAATTTATTTTAAATATAAAATACATTTTTGCGTAAATAATCGCATATGTATCGGTTTATTTAATATTTAAAGCATTCTGTAAAATAAAAAGCGCTGTAAAATAACACCGAAAGCTGTATGCGTATATCTACAAATATGAAAATAAGTAGTATTATGAGAGTACGTTATTGTAATACTGTAGGCATCTCTATTTCCTCTGGGTGGCGAGAGATCTTCCTGCCTGCAAAAGAAATACAATAGTATTAATGACCTTTTTAACGTGTAAATAAAGAGATTCGTGACGTTCAGAACTCACCAGCTCTTTTAACACAGCTGATCTGAAGAAGAACGACAGTAGGAGCAACGAACACTGCGATCTCAACAATAATCACAATGACTGCAGGAAAGATGCGAGAAAAAATAGCTAGAGTATGGAGCAACGGACCATATCAAACCCTTGAAAAATTCAGTGATGGTTTCGGTGCAAGCAAAGCCATTTCGTACCTCTGAATAACGATATCGTACGCCTTACACGCGCTTATCAGCTGCATCTGTGGATCACATTAGATCAGTTCAAACGTGCTGAGATGTGAACAAGCCATGCATAGCTGAAGCCATCTCAGTGGATCCACTGGTATGTTGTACATTGAGATGCAAAAACCATAGTCATGAAGATTATTTTTAAAAAAAGAGACTTGAGATGCTGAGTAAGTGTCAGGGATCACGTACCTTGAGCTGCTGGTTTAGTTTGTCTTGGTTTCTTCTCGGAGCTGCTGACTGGAATCGGTTTTGTTGAATCGACTGCAGCTGCAGAAGATGAACGCTTATAATCAACACAATCTGGAGTACAATCTTGAGGAAAAAGTGAATGATTTATATTATATTCTGTAAAAAGCTTTATTGTGTAATCATTTTGAAACGACTAAAGCACATGTGTCAAACTCACGCCCGCTGGCCACATCCGCCCGCCTTGCAATCATATCTGGCCCGCAAGATCATTTTACATTATCGTTATTCATGGCCCATCGATATGAAGCGCTGTTAACGCAATACTGCACAGAACTACAGATCCCATAATGCAACGCTTCAGCTGCCTTGCCGCTTACTTCTCGCGTCAATTAAGTCTAGCTATTACAAGATATTACGAAGATAGCCGTTAGTCAAGATACCCCTCACGATGCCGAAGAGAAAAGTTGATTCTGAAAACAGAGCCTTTAATAACCGATGGGACGGGTAAACCCGTGTGTCTCATTTGTGGAGCTAATTCAATATAAGATGGCACTTTGAGACAAAACACAAGGATAACCTGAAAGACCTGGATTCAGAGCAAGTAATGTTGAACCAAGTCAGCACAAATGTGTTCCCCAAAACGAACTGAGCACACTACGCGCTGAGTTCGCACAGCGTTTTAGTGACTTTGAAGCACAAAAAGAGTTTTGAGTTGCTTCGCAACCATTTGCCGTCGATGTTGAAACTGCACCTGCGCAGATTCAGATGGAACTGATTGAGCTGCAGTGTAATGGGACACTGAAGGCAAAGTACGACACTGTTCATTCACTCCATCCCTACATCAATGCCTCAGCTCCGTCTTCATGCGGCTCGAAGCTTGTGCACGTTTGGGAGCACATATCTGTGTGAGAAGCTCTTCTCAGTGATGAAGGTGAACAAAACAGCACACAGAAGTCGTCTCACTGATGAGCACCTGCTGTCCATCCTGAGAATCTCCACAACACAGGACTTTACACCAAACTTGTTGCCAAAAAAAGATGCCAGGTATCCGGCTGCGGTCAGAGCATATAATCAGATCAGAGTCATAAGAGCAAAGAAAACGGAATGATTTGAATTGGTATTGCTGAAAAGCACACATTTTATGTACATTTCCAGGTTTTGTAGCATGTTCATATTTCTAACTTGTATAATTTCGACAGAGATATTTTAAGGAGAGCAAAATCTTTTGGGATATTTAAGTTTATTTTTTTATATATATACATTGACATAGGAGCAAAGGAATTTGAATGTTATATTTAACAAGATGTTTTATGAAGAGCAAAAATTAAATAGAAGTAATTTAAGGTTTACGTTTGTTTCAGCATAATAACATTTAGTTTTAGTGTGTTAAATAAATGTTTATCCTGTTCGCCCCACACCTAAAGTGTGTTTTGAATTTTGGCCCTTTGTACAACTGAGTTTGACATCCCTGGACTAAAGGGTGTACTATGGTCGTGACTCGTGTATAACCAGACACTGATGTTGTGAGTCAGTGATGGTGCACCTGGTCGTGTAGTTTGTCTTGGTTTATTCTTGACTGGGAGCGGTTTTGTTGAATCGACTGCAGCTGCAAGAAGATGAACGTTTATCATCGACACACTGTTAAACATTCATTTTATCATCCTTGATAAACTCACATGAAATATAGTTTGCGTTGAATTATCACGGGATGAGAGTTATTTCTGTACAACATTGGGTTGTTTATGCCTAATTTTTTAAGAGTAAAAAGCTGCAGCATGTATCTCTTTAGTTAGTCCTCAATTAACTACATTATTAATCCTCATGTTGTGTTTGTGAAATCCATTGGGTTTGGTTTTCTTTTACCTGAATACTTGACAGTATACGTGACCGAGGTCTTCGGTTGATTTCTCTGAGTAACCTCACATCTCCACTCTCTGTTGAGATCTTCATTCTGGAGTTTTGTAGTCAGAGAGATGTTACAGTGTTCTGAGGAGAATGAGATCTGATATCTGGAGTCTGTCTGTAGATTCACACCAAACTGATTCACCCAGATCAGCTGAACTTCATCACGGACCAAAGAATCACAAGAGATTAGATCACAATACAACTGACAGGAGAGAGTCACAGAGCTGCCTTGGACTGATCTGAGAGGAGGATGAAGTGACTGAAAGACAAAATAAAACAGAAATCATTGACACTGAACGTGAGATTAAAAGCGTAAAGAAAGGATTTAATCATACAACTTAAAGAAACACTCACCATGAAGAAAATGCAGATAAACGCGTGAATCATTTCCTTGTTGTTCATTCTTTCCTTGTTTTCCAGTCACAAATTGCCGGCAGATGTAAGATCCATGATCTTCTTTCGTGACTTTAGTGATGTTCAGAGAGCAGTCAGAGCCCAGACTCAGTCTCTCAGATCTCTATGTCTTTCTTCTTTTTCCTCCATAAATCAGTTCAACTGTCCCTGATTGTTTGCTATACATCCATGCAGTTGATGTACAGCCAAAAGAGCATTATTACAGGGCAGACTGACATTTTCACCAGAACTGCAGAACACATGAGTATCACGCGCCTCCACCGGTACCTAAATGATGATAATAATTATTAAAGCTTGAATAAACATTCGCAAAAGTTGTCTTGAGAAAGCAGTGGTTTAAAATGCTTGTAGTTTGAATGTGTTGATGTGAAGAAGTTTGAAAGTAGAATAAACAATAGACGGATAAATAGTCGCTATGTGATAGACCCGGGTGGTTGCTAGGGTGTTGCCATGTGTTTCTAGGGTACTCAGGGTGCTTGCTAGGGTATTCTGGGAGGTTGCTATGTGATAGATAGATAGCTGGATAGATTTCAGACATTTTCTTGATGAATAATCTGTAAATACAATCTTTTTGTCTCATGTTTTCAGTTCAGGTAGTTGCAGAAAGAAACGAAGAAATCAGGGTTAACAAAAATTGATTAAATGAAAAAAAAACACCCTGTGCTTGCAAAGATGAGTAATTTATGATGATTTTTATTTTCAAAAATCCTTATGAATGCAGATCGAGTGAGAACCATATATATATCTATAAATATATATAAAATTTACTGGGACCACATTATATTACAGAACAGATGCACTGATGTATTTGTAGCACACTTTGAAACTGTCTTTCATACAATAGTGCACTCAAGTGGTAAACTAATTACGTTTTTAAAAACAAAGTATGTTAAAAGTGCATTTTAGTTCATGTTCATGGTGCAGAGTTGAGTACACTTAGATGATCTTAAATTTATCTTAAGACGTACTAAACTGTTTTTTGTTTTTTTTTGCATGTCATACAATCTGCTTTCTGGTATACTTCATAGTTTAGGAGACTTTAGAGAGTTTCAAATGTACAATTCTAAACAAGCAATAAATAATAAAACGGTATTTACATCACTTGAATTTCATCAAAATTTCATTGTGCCGAGTTAAGCTTCAGAAATCAAACTTAATTGTTTAAATAGACCGTTGTTCAAATCGTGCATCTTTTATGGTAAAGATAATAAAGAGATTTCTTCACCTGTGAGAAGTGCAGAGAGAACGAGTCCCAGCAGACACATCTGACTCTTATCAGCCATTTTCTCTTACTGTCCAAATAATTGCATCTCTTCCTTTAAACGTCGCCAGCTCCTCCTCCAGACTTTAAGATCCTATTTAAGATCGCCCACACTATACCGATGAATTACTTTTCTGCTCATCAGTTAATCTGAGGCGGTTAACACTTATTGTAGTTTGAATTTAATTGTAGAATTGAGACTTTGAAGAGCTATTTGTTTGCTTCATTGCGAGGTTTTCAGTCAGCCAAATGCTGCCTTTAGATAGCGTACGTACATCTAGGAGACGCCTATGTGACATCAGCAAGACGTATTATTTAGGTAGTTTGCTCATCTGCAATACGCCTATTGAGCGCCTCCTTTTAGATGTCTAATAGACGTCGATTAGATGTCTTTGAGATGTTATGCTTTCGAATGCATGCACAACTGACGTCTGCTAGATGTTTGTAGCCAGCAGATGCTTTCCAGATCAAGAGATCTTTAACAGACATCTTGCAGACGTCGCGTGTGCTATCACAGTAGACACATCTACATCAACATCTACATTTCAAAGAATGAGCTTGAATCATTGCCTCAATTGTTGTGTAACTAAAACTTTTTCTCTTCCCGTTACTAATGGCTGTATTTTTGGTGTGTTGTTCTCGTTGTTGTTGAGGTGTGTTAGCGTGTGAATACAGCACGTGAGAACTATGTAGGTTTCACCGCACTGCGACCAGCTCTGAACACAGTTTAGACTGAAAATCTCACACATTCTGATGAAGTTCCTCTTTAAGTGATTTTTGCTGTATAGTTGCTGCAGACCATTTACAAATTACTGCCAGTTTCGAAAAATCGGCAGCCGTCAGCAGGAAGTGGCTGACACTAAAACCAGATGTCGACTGTCGCTAAAAAAACGGAAATGGAAGGATGGCAGCAAGACAGATAATTATATAAATGTAGAATAGTTTTCAATGCATATTTAAATTAGTTTTTAATTTGATTTTATATAATTCATATTTTTGTTTAAAAGGTTTATTTATGAGATGCACTTATGTTGTATATTTATTATAAAAGCTACACACACAAAAGACCTGCCTAGAAGACAAAAGAGAGAGCGCCTCAATGAACTTTATTTAAAGTCATTTACTGGGTTACGTATTTCGTACATTTGACTTTACGACGATACGCATAAATTGACATTTGACAAAAATGACTGCAATTTCCAAACATCATGGCCCAGCCTCCCTTAAAACAGGTAGTTCATCCTATGGATTAGATTAAACCAGGACTAGGTCTTTGACATTAACAGTTACAGTTTCTAGAATAGTGTCTTGGCGAAAAACATCACCTGTGAGCGTTTTAAGACCAAACAATGGAAGTAATGCATTTTAAGTTACATCAGTGCAAGTTTTTCTAGAAAGACAAGAGATAAAGATTAAACATGTGAAATGCATGTGTGGTTTGTACAATGTTCACCTGTGGCATTATCCTCAAAATATATGGCATGCTTCGCCTGAAAGTGTTCGGGATCTGAAAATGCCTGAGAATCGAGCGCTTAATCTCGTCGTTATACATTACTGACACTCTATTCTCCAATTTGATACCGAAATGATACCATTTCAGAAGTTGAATAGCATTTACGCGTGGATATGGTTTTGCATGTTCTGAACAAATTCACTTTTTGGAAATGTAATGCTTCATTTTCTTGTAATAACCGATATCCAGGTACACACAAGGTGAAGACAGAAATAAGGGAAAGAAGGGAGAATGTATAGAAAGAAGTAGTTCGTAACGAAACTGTTTGGTCAATTGTTACAGTAGGTTAACGGATATCGGACAGTCTTCTGAAAAGTTCAACACACAAAACGATTATGGATAGTGTTGCGTGTGTAACTTCTATAATTGAACCATTGAACTAAAGTAGGCAAAGTTACACTATCGATAACAACTAAAATCAAACTTACGACGCCACAATTACTTTGATCACTAATTTCCAAACTTATCTCTAGAAAAATCGCCGCCATTTTTGAAGTAATTGTTAGGTGATTGGTTGCGTCCACGTTAGTAGATACTGATTGGCTGCTACCGAGTGGAAGGCGGAAGCCGACATGATTCCATTTGCAGATGTTTATTAGAAACACACACACAGATGAGAATGGTCAAAGACAAGCAAGGGTTGGCAACAGTAATTTCAGTCCGAAGGCAAACATACACAAAGGGATATCCGTGGGGCAAAGTCGGAAAGGAAGGCAAAGGTCAATAACAAAGTTCAATAGAGATCGGTTATCGTAACAAATAAGGAAGATCCGTGAAGCCGTGAGTCGATAAAAGCAAGCAATGGTCATACACAATGATAGTCAGTAGCACAATGGGTAAACGCTCGGTAAGGCAGACAGGCTGGCAATACTTCGTGCAGTGGCTAAATAGCACCAAACAGGAAGTGGTGATAGAGGGAGCGGCTCGAGTCAGTAATCAGGAGAGGGCTCCTCTGCTGGCTGGATGTTACAGAACCCCACACTAGGAGCGACTCCTGAGCTTTTCGTGACGTCCTTGTGGGGCGCCTCGTGGGCGTGGTTGGTCCTGGGCAGAATCTTGTGATTGATTTCGTAAGGGCGTCCACGTGGTCGTGGTTGGTCCTGGGCAGTATCTCGTGATTGGTTTCGTGGTTGTTCTCGTGGCCATGGTTGATCCTGGGATGGATCTCGTTGTGGGTTACGTGGTCTTCCCTAGGGCGAGGTGCTGGACGATCGGGTCTGGCTCTGTGGAACTCCTCTATAAGGGATGGGTCCAAAATGTCCTGAGCGGCTACCCAGGATCTCTCCTCTGGTCCATAACCCTCCCAGTCCACCAGTACTGGAGCCGACCCCAGTCTCCGCGAGTCCAGTAGGTCCACTCACTTGATATGCGGGGTTCCCGCCAATCTCAAGTGGCGGCGGTGGTTCTGGGGCTTCAGGCCAGGGTCAGCTCCGGTGGACCGGTTTGAGGAGGGATACGTGAAAGGATGGAGATATATTATAATTAGTAGGTAGTTCAAGTTGGTATGTGACATCATTCACTTGTTTTATTATCTTGAATGGTCCAACATACCTTGGGCTTAGCTTCTTACTGGGCAGCCGCATCTTGATGTCCTCGTCGAGAGCCAGACCCTTTGTCCAGGTTGATATGGGGATGTGGGGCGTCTTTGGCGGTTACCTTGAATCTCCTGATACCTGATCGCTCTTTGAAGTCGTACATGAGCACTATCCCACACCCTCTCACTCCTCTGAATCCAATCATCAACGGCTGGGACATTGATGGTTCTCCTGACCACGGGAACATGGGCGGCTGATACCCGAGGACACACTGGAATGGGGTCATACCTGTAGCTAGCTTGACTAGTGAATTCTGAGCATACTCAGCCCATGGTAAAAACTCTGACCACCTGTGTTGTTCTCTCTGTGTAATAGGTTCAAGGTACCTCCCGATCTCCTGATTAAGTCTCTCGACCTGTCCATTAGCCTGTGGGTGGTAACCTGAGGTAAGGCTCACATTAATGTCGAGGTGTTTACAGAAAGCCCTCCATACTTGGCTTTAGTAAACCGGCAGGTAATTCTCTGGGGGTCTTGCATTGTGCACATACCTGGCAGGCCTTGACATAGTTCGTCACATCCCGGGATATTGACGGCCACCAAAAAGCGTTCTGCGCAACTGTAAATGTCCTGTTGATGCCTGGATGACCTGAACTCAGTGAAGTATGCACCCATTGTAGGATGCGTTGGCATATCGTAGATGGTACATAATGGTGGGACATTGAGGGGGTGCTGGTTCGTGCTGCAATTCTCTGCTGCTCCTCCATGATATCCCAGGACACTGGTGCCAGGATTACCGTGGTGGCAGAATATTATCCGGGACTCCCTCTCCTTCAGTGGTGCGTCATATCTTCGGGACAGTGCGTCAGCCTTACTGTTCTTGGAACCTGGACGATGGGTGACAGTGAATTAAAATGCATAAAGAACAGTGCCCATCTTGCCTGTCTGGGGTTCAGCCTTTTAGCTCCCTTTGATGTATTCAAGGTTTTTGTGATCCGTGATGACTTGAACGGGTGCACTGCTCCTTCTAGCCAGTGTCTCCACTCCTCAATGGCCGCTTTCATGGATAACAGCTCCTTGTTTCCCACATCATAATTTCTCTCTGCTGCTGTTAGTTTTCTGGAAAAGAGCACAAGGGTAAAGTTTCCTGGTTGACTGTGACGCTGTGAGAGAACAGCTCCAACTCCGCAGTCCGATGCATCCACTTCTATGATAAACGGTAGTTCAGGATCAGGATGTTTGAGAATTGGGGCTGTGGTGAAGCGTTCCTTGAGGTTGGAAAATGCCTTAATTGCTCCTCATTCCATCTCAGCTTGGACGGCTTTCCTTTTAAGAGAGAGGTTAGTGGTGCAGCAACAGTACTATAGTTTCTCGGATAAAGCGTCAGTAAAATTTGCAAACCCTAGAAACTGCTGTAGCTCCTTGACAGTAGTGGGTTGATGCCAGTCCGTAACTGCCTTAACCTTGTCCTTGTCCATCCTCACTCCCTGGTGACTGATTTGGTAACCTAGAAACGAAGTTTGAGACACATGAAACTCACATTTCTCCTCCTTGACAAACAACTGGTGTTTTAGTAACCTGGAAAGAACCTCTTTGACATGTCCAATGTGATCGGCTTCATTCTTTGAGTAGATGAGGATGTCATCAATATAAGCCACCACGTATGTGTTCAGGATGTCCTTGAAAGATCTCGTTGATAAAAGACTGGAATACAGCTGGAGCATTAGCTGCTTAGCCCATACGGCATAACGAGATACTCCATAGTGCCCTCTCTAGTCGCATGAAAGCAGTCTTCCACTCGTCTCCTCCTTGATCCTTATCAGGTTATAGGCACTACGGAGGTCTAACTTAGCATACACCTTTGCCTCACGTAGTTGTTCTCCTAGAGCTGATGGAACTAAAGGTAGGGATATCGGAACTTGACTGTGACGTTATTTAGGCCTCGATAATCGATGCATGGGCGCAGGCCTCCATCCTTCTTACCCACAAAGAAGAATCCAGCTGCTGCAGGTGAAGTGGAAGGTCTAATGAACCCAAAGCTAAGAGCCTCATTAATATATTCCTCCATAGCCTGGCTTTCAGTGAGTGACAACGGGTATACCCTTTGCTTTTGGGTGGCATGGCGTTAGGTAGGAGGTCAATCGCACAGTCCCATGGTCGGTGAGGTGGTAATTCTGTTGCCCTTGATTTGCTAAACACTTCTGAAAGTTGACTGTAGCATACTGGTATCTTGACTCTCCTTTGATCATCTGGACTCTCTATACTGGTGGTGAGGCAGTTCTTTGGTGATACAGCGAAGCATCTGTTAATACAAGTGTGAGACCATTGCGTTAACTCACCTCTACCCCAGGATATAGTTGGGTCGTGTACAGAGAGCCAGGGGAATCCGAGGATTACTTCATACTTGGATGAATCAACAATATAGAGCGTAATGGCTTCCTTGTGGAACATGCCAACCTGGAGAGTAAGAGTCCTGGTTCTATGAGAAACGCCCTTCCTATGTCATCGTCATTAATGGTCTTAATCCTTAAAACAGATTCACAGGGTTGAGAAGGAATGTGATACTTTCGGATTACCTCACGACTGATGATGTTCAAGGCTGCGCTCGAGTCAACCATTGCTGTCAACATAACATTTACATTGTTTATTCTA